>NC_054700.1:49879955-50044234 GCF_016097555.1 Gigantopelta aegis
TATGTTGTGGGGTGAGCTTATAAAAATATTCTTATTGTTAAAGGGACATTCCTGAGTTTGCTGTAATTTTTAAGATGTTATCAACTAACAAAGACTTTTTACAATTGTAATACCATATCAAATATATTGTTTCTGCATAAACGTGTTTCTGATCGTTCTAATATTTGTACTAGGTTAAACTGCATTTTATTTTTTTAAAATATTTATTTTCGTACGTACGAAATTATTTGAAGACAAAATCCAGTTTGTCCTTCTTAGAAATATTAAGACAACCAGAAACACATTGAATATACAGACGCTGCTATTCTAAACAAGAAAACATATTTAATATGTAAGTTTAATCGTAGAAATATTTTATCAGTCGGAAACATCTTACAATGCAGCAAACTCAGGACTGTCCCTTTAATGGTATTGGTACTATTATTAAAGGTCGTGGACGCTTATTTTTCATAATAATAATAATGTGTATTTCAGTATTTATTTGTTTTGTCCGTTAACAGCAACAAAAATGCCGAATTAATATTACTAATTTTACAGTAACAATAACAGCAACAACGTTTGTTTGTTTTATCTGTTGATATTTAATTAATATTACTAATTTTACAGTAACAATAACAGCAACAACGTTTGTTTGTTTTATCTGTTGATATTTAATTAATATTACTAATTTTACAGTAACAATAACAGCAACAACGTTTGTTTGTTTTATCTGTTGATATTTAATTAATATTACGAATGGTGAGACAAACTTCTGTTTTATATTTTGTATTTGCACGTATTAAATTGTATTGCTTTTTGTTTAGACATTTTAATAATATTTTATGTTTATACACTTTTATTTAAACAAATGCTTGCTCTCACCCTCACGCCATCCATTATGTATTTATCAAGAGTACACATTAATACAATATACATCATTTTGCTCAGGTATTTGTATTTGGTGTTTTTATAGTTTGTAGTTCAAAGTATTTGCGTTTCCTAGTTACAGGTATTTGTCTTTTGTATTTACAAGTATTTGTATTTACGATTATTTGTATTTACGATTATTTGTATTTACAAGTATTTGTATTTATGATTAATTGTATTTACAAGTATTTGTAGTTTTTTATTTACAAATATTTGTATTCTGCATGTACAAGTATGTGGGTATTCTGTATTTACAAGTATTTACATTTAAAAGTTTTTGTATTTACAAGTATTTATATTTAGAAGTATTTATATTTACAAGTATTTTCTATTTACAAATATTTGTATTTTGTATTTACAAGTATCTCTGTATTCTATATTTACAAGTATTTGCATTTTGTATTCACGAGTATTTCTATTTACAAATATTTGCATTTTGTATTTACAAGTATTTCTATTTACAAGTATTTGCATTTTATATTTAAAAGTGTTTGTATTTGCTAGTATTTTCTATTTACAAAATGTTTTTATTTACAAGTATTTGTATTTTGTATTTTTAACTATTTATATTTTGTATTTACACGTATTTGTATTTTCTATTTACAAAAACTTTCTATTTACAAGTATATATATTTTGTATTTATAAAGATCTGTATTTTGTATTTACAAGTAGTTGTATTTATAATAAAACTATTTGTATTTTGTATTTACAACTATTTGTATTTATAATTACAACTAATTGTATTTTGTATTTACACCTATTTTCTATTTGCATGTATTTGTATTTACAAGTACATGTAATTGTATTTTGCATTTGTAGGTATGATCATTCTGATGATCGTAGTGATGATCCTGGGTTTCGGTTTGTCGTACGTCATTTTCCTCCTGGCTGTTAACAACATACTGGTCGACGCTTTGAGCTACTTGGCCCAGGTGTTAAGGTAAGTTGCATATTTCATTATTTTACGGCAAAAGAGAAAGGGATGAGAAAGGCAGAGAGAGAGAGAGAGAGAGAGAGAGAGAGAGAGAGAGAGAGAGAGAGAGAGAGAGAGAGAGAGAGAGAGAGAGAGAGAGAGAGAGAGAGAGAGAGAGAGAGAGAGAGAGAGAGAGAGAGAGAGAGAGAGAGAGAGAGAGACACACAGAGTGAGTGAGAGACAGAGTGAGAGATAGAGAGAGAGATGGGGGGGGCAAGATAGACAGAAATGGAGAGGAAGAAGAAAGAGATAGCGAGAGAGGGGAAGGGAAAAAGACAGATTTAGAGAGATGCAGAGGATACAGAAATAAGAAGATGTGGGGATGGACACTCATAAGAATTCTATGTAGAAACCAAGATGGATTCCATAGCAGCAATAAAATATGTTTTAGAACAAAAGTATTTTATATGATTTGTTGGGAGAAGGGGGAAATAATCAGCACTGAATTCAAAATTCCTTTGGATCCTTAATTATTATTATTATTATTATTATTATTTTTTTTTTTAAATTATTATTATTATTATGATTATTATTATTATTATTGACTTCAGTGTCCCTGCAACCATGATGTTTCTGTTTTACTACTACTACTACTACTACTACTAACTACTACTACTACTACTACTACTATCATTATCATTATCATTATCATTATCATTATTATTTCAGTGTCCCTAAACTCATGACACTTCTGTTCTATTATTATTACTATTATTATTATTATTATTATTATTATTATTATTATTATTATTATTTCAGTGTCCCGGCAACCATGATACTTCTGTTCTATTTACAAGTCCTAGTCTCCAGATTTCTCTTACTGCAGCCAAAAGTAAAAGATACAGACACCGCTCCTCCCTTGAATGTTAACAACAGGTAAGTACAGGTAAAATGTTAATAATAGTAACTACAGGTAAAATGTTAATAACAGGTAAGTACAGGTAAAATGCTAATAACAAGTAAGTACAGGTAAAATTTTAATAATAGGTTAGTACAGGTAAAATGTTAATAATAGGTAAGTACAGGTAAAATGTTAATAATAGGTTAGTACAAGTAAAATGTTAATAATAGGTTAGTACAGGTAAAATGTTAATAACAGGTAAGTACAGGTAAAATGTTAATAACAGGTAAGTACAGGTAAAATGTTAATAACAGGTAAGTACAGGTAAGATGTTAATAACAGGTTAGTACAGGTAAAATGTTACTACATGTGTAACAGGTAAGTACAGGTAAAATGTTAATAACAGGTTAGTACAGGTAAAATGTTAATAACAGGTTAGTACAGGTAAAATGTCAATACATGTGTAACAGGTAAGTACAGGTAAAATATTAACAACAGGTAGGTACACATACAGGTTTAACAGTAAGTGTGTACAGGTCAAATGTATATTATAAGAACAGGTAAAAGTGTTAGTAACAGATAGAGGTAAACATTTAAAAGTAGGTAGGTTCAGGAAAAATATTAATATTGTGCAGGTACAGATAAAATGCTAATAGTAGGTAGATACAAGTACAATGCTAATTGTAGGTAGGCAAAGGTAAAATGTTTACAGTATTCACAAATGTGTTTTTATTAAATATAAATATTTATTAAACAGCTTAAATGTTTTCTATATTATTTTAAGGGCTGATTTAAGGGGTTGAGACAACACTGTCCTCTGTTTTAATGATGAACTAAACACTACCAATAATTAGTCCATGAATGCAAATACATGTAAATAAACAAAAACGCACACTTGTTCTCTCCCCCCCCCCCCCCCTCTCTCTCTCTCTCTCTCTCTCTCTCTCTCTCTCTCTCTCTCTCTCTCTCTCTCTCTCTCTCTCTCTCTCTCTCTCTCTCTCTCTCTTTCTTCCTCTCTTCCTACGGACTTGCATTCGTGTTTTAATTTGTTTTCCAGAAAGTTTTACGAAGACTTCAACTATTATGCGTTCTTTGGAAATCTGGGTATCGGGGTTGTGTCGTGTTTCTTCCGCATCCTACAGGGCAGTGTGCTGGGCGTGCTCCTCGTGGGACGTCTCGAGAGAACCATCTTCATGGCAGGCTGGGAGCACAGGGACAAAGGTAAGACGCGCGTGTATTATGACGTAGCGTCATGTGGTTTATTCTTGTCTGTGCCTCGAGTGAAATTGCACTACAGTCTACAGTACGCTACATATACACATTACAACAGAATAAATATATTTTAACCATGTTACTACTGCTACTACTAATAATACTAATACTAATAATAATAATAATAATAATACTAATACTAATACTAATACTAATACTTCTACTACTACTACTGCTGCTGCTGCTACTACTGCTACTGCTACTATTGCTACTGCTACTGCTACTATTACTGCTACTGCTACTGCTATTGCCCTGCTGCTGCTGCTGCTGCTGCTGCTGCTACTGTTGCTGCTGCTACTACTGCTGCTGCTACTGCTACTACCACCTACTGCTGCTGTTACTGCTACTCCCACCTACTGCTGCTGTTACTGCTATTGCTGCTGCTGCTGCTGAGGATGATAATGTTACTGATGCTGCTACTGCTGGTGCTACTGTTACTGCTACCACCACCTACTGCTGCTGCTGCTGCTGCTGATGATGATGATGATATTACTGATGCTGCTACTGCTACTGCTACTGCTTCTGTTATTTCTGCTGCCACTAATACTACTACCTGCTCCAGGCGAATCTTCTTCTAGAGACGCCCGTGCACAAATTCCTGCACATGTTGCTTTATTCATTGATTCATTGATTCATCGAGTCACTTACTCATTTTATCCATTCATTCATTCATCAGTTTATCTATTCTTTCTGATTATTTGTCATCCTTTGAAATTCGGACAATCTTGCGATGCCAGTCAAATGTCATTATATTTATTTATTTATTTATTTATACATGTATTTATTATTTTTATATGTATATTTACTCATTTATTTCCTAGGTTACCAAGCATACATCGGCATGTTACGAATGGAGAACGCTCACAATCATCCTATCCTGAGGGTGTTCAGTGGGCTGATGTGGGAGGTGGCCTTCAAGAAACGCCACCTAGCGGCAGCTACTCAGGATAATCAGGGTACAAGTAGGAAATACAGAACATTCCCCAGCATCGAATCCACCGCACCATCCTCCCGAAACCTGCATTCTCTAGCTGATGATTCAAGTTCCCTGTGCTCATTTGAAAATGTACCAGGTTTGTGTGTTTCCCATTCCACCCAATATAAAATGTCGTATGCACGCTAAAATCGGTGTTATTTTAGCAACCAATGTTTTTGCCAAGTATATTTGAAATAAAACAACATATATCTAAGAGCATCTATGACAAGGTATGATTCATCTGTCCTGGTTATAAAACATTTAGATAACAGACTCTGTGGAGTGGATCAATTCATCTGATTGGGGGGGGGGGGGGGTGTCCATCCAGTGCTGCGCACCACAACTGGACAAAGGCCGTGGTATGTACCTTCCTGTATGTGGGAAAGTGCATATAAAAGATTCCTTGCTGCATTAGGAAAAATGTTGTGGGTTTCCTCTGATGACTACGTGTCAGAATTTTACTGTGGAATGGCTTTAACATTTACACTATAGACCTAAGACTAATAGAGTCTCTGAATTTAACGTCATGTCAACGCTATTGAGATTTGAGTCTAGACTCTAAAGTTTTATAAGCACTTGTCCTGGCCTGGTGCTTATAAAACTTTAGAGTCTAGACTCTAGACTAATAAAGAAAGAGACTCTGACGCCATGTAAATTATGTGCATATGACGTCATCAGAGATTTGAATCTGCATTTTAAAGTTTTATAAGCACATGTCCTGATCCCCGTCTTCTCCCGTCACCACTTTAACTCCCAGTTCTATTTTAACAATATTATTCTTAATATGTATGGCTCCCTAATTTCTGTATTATATCTCTGTGAATTTCACTGTTTTGAATTATTAACTATGGGGACGGGATTTAGCTCAGTCGGTTGAACGCTTGCTTGAGGTGCTTGCGTTGCAGGGTCGAACCACCTCAGTGGATCCGTTCAACTGATTGGGTTTTTCCTCGTTCAAACCAGTGCACCACAGCTGGTCAAAGGCCGTGGTATGTGTTTTCCTGTCTGTGGGAAAGTGCATATAAAAGATCCTGTGCTGCATTAAGAAAATGTAGCGGGTTTCCTCTGTTGACTACGAGTCAGAATTACCAAATGTTTGGCATCCAATGGCCGCTGATTAATATGTGAATGTACTCTAGTGGTGTCGTTAAACAAAACCCCCAACCTTTTTGATTAACTATAAGTCTGAACCATCGAAAATAAACTAGTTTTTTTAAGTTTATGTTTGTCACAAACTATCTAATAAGTAACTTTTCATTTTTTTTTATACAAAAAGCAATATTAGAAATTGTGAAGACATACAAAATCTATTGCTAACCTGTGTTATTAGCCTGTTTTATCTGTGTCGATTATTTTTATATATAGTCTTTCATAACCCATATGTAGTGACTCGGTGTTATTTTAGACTTTATGGAATTCAGTTATGTATGTTTTATAACTAAGGTGAAACTTTAATAAACAATCTGTCTGTCTGCTTGTCTGTCTACCTGTCTGTCTGTCTTTAGGTCTCTCTGCCTGCCTGCCTGCCTGCCTGCCTGCCTGCCTGCCTTCACACTCTCTTTTTTCCTTTCACCCCAACGTGCACCTGGTACCATCTCCGATTATTTTCTTTCAGCGATACACAAACAGCAGGTGAACAGTTTATTAAAAAAGGACAATAAAAACAACACTGAATCAGAAAACAGGGCTGTATCGATCATGCCTAATGAAAATAAAATATTTGGTCATAGTAGTTTTGTTTTCCAGCCACACAAAAGGACTGGCTTTTTTGTTTTAATGAAAACTTGGATTAATTATATTTTTGCTATAAAATATTTATTATTACAAATATCTTCATTGAGATTTGTATTTATAGACCTCTTGTGACGTCCAATTTATAATTTGCTTAGATGTTAAACCTAATGTACCCCAAAAGAACGCTCAAGGCCTCTAAAATTATCATAATTTAATCTAAATTTCACAAGGCCAAAATGTTTTTCCCCCTCGATATTGTGCTATTTTTCACAGAATTTATTCTGATAGAAATTGCATAAAATTCTTACAAACATTCTACTTGAGATAGTGAAATAAATGTATGAGACAGGTGGCATCTGGAGCAAATTCTCAAATTCGGGCACAAAAGATAGAGATATTCGGGCAAAATGAGCTGACCTGAAACGTTTTCACCATGCATTTCCATCATTCTACCTCCAGTATTAGTAATAAATGTTAAAATGCATAGTGATACGTTTACATCCCTATATAGCCGTTTGGCAGTAATCCTAATATGAATAAATGTTGTTGTCCAGATACGGGCATTTTCGTTTAATTCGGGAAAGAGTCGACCTAAAGACCAGTCTAGCAAGCGTAAGCGACAAACGTCTGACTGAACTTGCCTCTTCTCGTATTGACATTATTCACAGTTCTTTTCTCTTTTTCAGTTTCGAAGCGGGCGGGGCGTAGCTCAGTGGTAAAGCGCTTGCTTGATGCGTGGTCTGTCTAGGATCAATTTCCGTCGGGTGGCCCATTGGGCTTGTTCTCGTTCCACCCAGTGCACCACGACTGGTATATCAAAGACCGTGGTGTGTGCTATCCTGTCTGTGGGATGGTGCATATAAAAGATCCCTTGCTATTAATGGAAAACAATGTAGCAGGTTTCCTCTCTAAGACTATATGTCCAACGTTACCAAATGTTTGATATCCAATAATAGATTATTAATGAATAAGTGTGCTCCAGTGGTGTCGTTAAACAACGCAAAATTACCAAATGTTTGACATTCAATAACCAATGATTAATTAATCAATGTGTTTTAGTGGTGTCGTTAAACAAAACAAACTTTAACTTTTAACTTTGTTTTCAGTTTCAAGAAACAATATTCACCGCAGACGATGGTGGGTTGCCTACACACTGATAAACAATCCGGACTTGTGCCAGAAGAGAAAAAAGTGGCTTTTCGAAATTCCAACAGACGGATTTGAATTTGGTGCTGGAGACGAATCAGTGAGAAATAGAGGGAGCCGCAACGAAGCCTATGTGTGAATCACTTAAAGCTGCAGTGTTGACTTTATATCACTTAAAGCTGCAGTGTTGACTTTATATCACTTAAAGCTGCAGTGTTGACTTCAAATCACTTGAAGCTGCAGTGTTGACTTTAAATCACTTAAAGCTGCAGTGTTGACTTTAAATCACTTAAAGCTGCAGTGTTGACTTTAAATCACTTGAAGCTGCAGTGTTGACTTTAAATCACTTGAAGCTGCAGTGTTGACTTTAAATCACTTAAAGCTGCAGTGTTGACTTTAAATCACTTAAAGCTGCAGTGTTGACTTTATATCATTTAAAGCTGCAGTGTTGACTTTGAACAATTTAAAGCTGCAGTGTTGACTTAAAATAATTTAAAACGGCAATCTCTGGTTCATTTTTTAATAATAATTGTGCATAACTTAGACTAGATCACACACACACACACACACACACACACACACACACACACACACACACACACGCACACAGAGAGAGAGAGAGAGTTTAAATTGATTCAGACTTTCAATGATATGCCATTCTTTTTTACATGCATATTAGGCTATTTCTCGTTCTAGGCAGTGCACCACGACTGCCATGTCAAAGGCTGTGGTATATGATATCCTGTCTGTGGGATGGAGCATATACAATATTCCTTGCTACTAATTAAGAATGTAGCAGGTTTCCAAATGTTTGACAGTCAGTAGCCGATGATTAACAAAGCAATGTGCTCTAGAGGTGTCGTTAAACAAAACAAACTTAAACGTTTTTTATTTTATACATGCTGGGAGCTGTCTTTACTCTAAGTAACATGACGGAAAGGAACACTTCTAATTTGTCCAGTTGTAAAATATAACAAACCAACATATGGCGACACGACTTACATACGGTGCATCGAGGCAGATGACAATATTCGTTTTTATTACCCATATGGGCTCAAATATACAGGGTAATATTTTTTTGATCTCTGCACAGTGTGCAGATTGCTTCTACAGCCACTGATTGGCTGGCTTAAAAATCACGACGTTTGATTGGTTGCTTGGCATGGCCGGAACTTCACTTTCATTCATATAATGTTTCCATTCATGAGTCAGATTACACATACGTTATACGATCTACAAAGATTTACAAAAACAAATAGACTCATTTGTTTCGTAAACATGAAATGGTATAGTTTAATAAGCAGCGGCTTTAGTAATATATAAAAATAATTATTTTCAAATGCAAATACAGTTGTATTATTTTGCACTGTAAACATTGGCTGTAACAAGAACGCCGTTATGCTATAACGTCACTTACATTACGTCATGTAATGCGCGTAAGATTATATGACGTAATGGCTGATGGCTTTGTTGTAGACTGCAGAGGAATATTTTTACATTAAAAATCAGTTAAAATTGACAATGGGTAATAAAGAGAATAACCAACTCGCTACGAGGAGTTACGAATTATCTGTCCCTCGTGAATGAATGTTGTAAAACCGTCGCCAAAGGCTCGGGTTTACAACATTCATTCACTCGGGACAGATAATTCATAATTCCTCGTAGCTCGTTAGTTATTCTCTAAATAAATGCTTGTATATAGAGGATATTTCATGGTTTTTTTTTGTCAAATATGATTTATATCTCATCGAGTGAAGTTTGCAATCACATCTCACGAGTCACGCAAGAGTGTGCTATGATTGCAAACTTCACGAGACAGTCACTGAGTGACTGTTAACACTTTTACTTCACTGATATTTTAAGATCTTTCACTAAATGTTACCTAATAAATAGTAAAAACACACAAGTTCATCAAAGATATGTAGTCCATTTGCGTGAAAAGGGAACCGATGAATTGGCATATAGCTCTGTATAATGAATAATTTTAAATCTTCTATTAAAACATATTACTGAGTTTTAAACTCATACCAAGTCCAAAAAAAAAAATACTTAAACTTTTTGTGTAAATAAAAACGTTTCTCAACAATTTGTCATCAAATCATATAGATTAATCTCATTTTTAATACAGGGTGAAGACAAAATGCTACAACATCCTTAGTTGCATATCGCAGTAATCGATAATGCAGTACAGTAAAATTAAAGGTAGAACTGTGCATTCTAAAAGTTGGAATTTTTCATCAGTTGTCTTCATACTTACATTGTAAAATAACATTTAGCCTAAGCAATTTGATGATAATTTGTAAAGAATTTTTTTATTTACACTAAGAAAAGAAAATTTCATAAAATGTTATTTGAGTTGGTATGGGTTTAAAACTTAATAATATATTTGTATTTGAATTTTAACTTTATTCATTATATAGTTACAGTGAAACCCCTCTAAACCGGACACCCTTGGAAGCAAGTAACATGTTCAGTTTTAAGAGGTATTCAGTTTAGAGAGGTTAATTTGTGTACTGATTTTAAAATTAAAAAAAAGGACCGTGAAAAATGTCCGGTTTTGGTGAATTCCGGTTTATAGAGGGTCCGGTTTGAGAGGTTTCACTGTATATGTATATGTATATATATATATATATGTCAATTGATCGGTCCCCTTTTCACGCAAACGGACTATAACTGTGTTTGTCATTTTCATTAGCATTAGTAAACGATGTTATAGGATGGGGCGGTGGAGGGGTGAAATTGCGAATCTATTAAGCCAGTGCATGTCATTACAGCTGTACTTATTGTAATGAGCTGTCCGGTGCTAATTTTGATTTAGTAAACTAGTTACGAATGGCAGTCCTCTTTTGGCGGTGCAAGCGGGATGAAATCTCCAGTAAAGGATCTCCCCGAAAGTGGCTGTCCTCCTATAGACGAGATACTATACAGAGATTCATGGAATTAACCAATTTTATGCCAAATGCTCATTTGACTTTGTAGTGTGCATATCCACGGCCCTGACCATATATTACGGTTTTGTCTTTCAGATTTGTGTTGTAAGGTTGTAAGTTAATAAACTATATGTTATATGATGGGGAGTTGCGAATTTGTTAAAGTTGTATTTGTGTTCCTGTTTTACATTAATTATTAAAATATGGTATAGGCAAATTGATGATATGTTGTGAATTTATTAAAGTTGTATTTTTATGGTAATATCTCATTTAAAAAGAAAAGGTTGTACTTCGTTTCATGGTTACCGTACATAGAAAAAACACAAACACCTGAATGAATTGAAAAAGGCCATTTAATAATAAATGACGGACAAGTTACCATCACATTGTTAAGACAATTTCTCTAACTTTTTACAATTCTCTCTGAACCATGAAAGATGGGGGTTAAAACCCGCCTGCAACTTCTAAATAAACAATGTGCTTAATATTGACATATACAGACAACTATGACATTTAATTGTAAACAATATAACAATTTTTTCCTGAAAAGGTAAACAAATTTACATATCCACATGTAACCGTATTATGCAATAACCCATTCTCTTCACCCACTTTCATGGGTTAATCAATTATTATTATTATGGTTTATTATTATTTTTTATTTTTTTTGAAAAACAAATGGAATTAAACATACTGAATTTTTCTGGGGGTAGGGTTGGGTGGGAAAATAAATTTTCAACTGGACTGATCCAAATAAATCTTCCTTGTTCATAAGAATAATAATTTATGTTAATGTGCTCGTCGATTAAATTTTGGTCCCAAGGGAGATAACGCGCGAAATACTAAAACCCACACTTATAAACGTTACCTTATTGTCTTCTTCGTACGAACGATTTACCATAATATCTCATTTAAAAAGAAAAAGGTTGTACTTCGTTTCATGGTTACCTTACAAAGAAAAAACACAAACACCTGAATGAATTGAAAATGGCCATTTAATAATAAATGACGGACAGGTTAGTTAATTAAATTACCATCACATTGTTAAGGCAATTTCTCTAACTTTTTACAATTCTCTCTGAACCATGAACGATGGGGGTTACAACCCGCCACCATTTTGTGTGTAACACAAAATTCCCCCCATCTAAACCTTTTTCTGCTATAGGAGCATCAAAACTATCATAATTTAGTGGTAAGTGATGCTCCTATACCAGTACGACCGAGGAGGAAAAGAAAAGCCCCCTAATAAACAGCATGTTAAATTCCATATAGGTTGTTATAATTATGTAGTCGGGTACATGTAAGTAATGGTAACCAAGGCCCATGTCCCCAGGTTACCCATTATAATGAAGCAAATACACACAAACCGACAGTACCTCTAGACACATTAAAACATACATAGACACATTTACATGTATATGAAATGCTAGCAGGTTCGTAAATTAAGTCAATTCATATTATATTTAATAGACACAACTAGTCATGACTACAAGCACGACCGAAGTGCAGAGGCCCATGTCCCCGTGCAATGGATTCGAAAAAGAAATCGAGGCCCATGTCCCCAGATCTCAATTAGTAACTAGATAGAATTTAGGATTAAACAGCAATAAAAGAAACACAAACTCAGCATAATAGTAACTACAAACATGGCCGTGTCCACAGATCCCGCTTCATGACTAGACAAATTGTAACAATAAACAACAGTAAGAAGGAAACCCAACTCAGCATAGTAAATACAAACATAGCCCAAGTGCAGAGGCCCATGTCCTCATGTACTGGACTATATAACTTCAGTGAATGAAATCGAGGCCCATGTCCCCAGATCTCGCTTATGACTATATAAATTTTAACATTAAACAAAAGTCAAAACAAACACAAACTCAGAATAGTAAATACAAACATAGGCCAAGTGCAGAGGCCCATATCCTCATGTACTGGACTGTATGAACTTTAGTGAAAAGAATAAAAAATAATCAAACCCATGTCCCCGGATCTCGATTGTTGAAATTCTAATTTACACAAACACCCCAGCATGCCGGTGGAGATGGTTACATTTTATACTAACCATCTTATCTGCCAAGTTGTAGCATTTGAATACGTATATATTTTTTAAATGCTTGAGAGTGCCACCTGCCCATAATTTGGATTTTTTCTTCAGGGATTCCCATCATTGCTACCGTTGTTGCTGCTCCAATACGAAAACTATGTCCTTTAAAGTTATTCTTCCCTAGACCGGCCCATTTTAGAGAAAGCTGAAGTTGTTTTGTGAAAGTATGTCTTGGTACGGGTGTGTTATCCATAAATGAAAATAAAGCACACTGAGAGCTTTGGTGTTTCCGAATCCTGTTAAACTCCCACAAGGCTCTGACAGGGCACAAATGAGTGCTATTTTTATTTTCAGGCAGCATAAGGGTTGGAATATGTTTCCCAGCGCTATGTTTAAACTGTTGCATTTGTATTTCCAATGACCTTGGGTGGGAAGACTGGTCACAATTAAACTTAATATCTGCCAGTGTTAAATTATTTCCTGCTGGGGGAATGGATCCCGTGATTTCACTTATTCGTAGAAATGCGTGAAATGCGAGCAGAAACATTGCCTTGATCATCAATTTAAGAAAATATGAGTTGCATGTGTAGTCCAAAGAGGCAATCAACTGCTTTAGTATAAGTGGAGTAATTGGAAGACGGGCATCCCTCGTTGAACAAAGTTTGGTGAAACCTTGTAAGGTTTTCCAAATAAGGAAATGTTGGCTGATATCCGGATATCCCCCAAGTTTGTGAATATAACCCAATGCCGACACATAGCTTGACACGGTCGACGCTGCCAATTTTTTCTGATAACAATTAGCAAGAAATAAGGTTAACATCTCTAGAGTAGCTGGCAGCACTGGGGTGTTAGGGAACTGCTCACCAATAAACTGCTTGTAAACAGAAAATACATGCTTATATGCCTCTCTAGTGGAAGGCGACAAGGTTGCCTGTAACAAGTAGGATGCAGTCTCCTTTAAATCATCTGCATGTTGTGAGGAATATCTACTGGCACTTTGTCCATGTGAGGAAAACTGTTTTTGAACTGCTCTACCTGTAAGCGAGAAAGGAGATCTGCCTGTACATTTTCAACACCTGCAATATGGAATGCTTTGAACATAATGTTGTATCTAAGTAACTGCAAAATGAGCCTACGCAACAGCTTCATGATCGCAGGATCTTTTGATGTTTGCTTGTTAATTATATACACTACTGTCAGGTTGTCAGAATAGAATTGTACACATCTGTTGTGTAATTCATGCGCCCACAATTCCACCGCTACCACTATTGGGAAAAGTTCTCTAACTGCTATGTGATATGACAACCATTCTGTTTCCCATTGTCCAAAGAACCACTTTGTTTGAAAAGTTCCACCAAAACCCAAATTACTTGCATCTGTATAAAAACATAATGTAACAGACATCATTCAAGAATAGGGCTGTCCCATTGAAAGTTTCAACAAAAGATAACCAAGTCTGGATATCCGCTCTAGCCTCTTTGTTAATGCGTCTTTTGTGATGGGGCTTTTTTAACCCGATGGTTAGGTCAATTATACGTCTTAAAAACGTTCTACCTTCGGTGACCACCGAACAAGCAAAATTTAATAGCCCAATAAGAGATTGCAATTCCTGGAGTGATGCTTTTTTCTTTGATCTAAAGCTTGATAAAACAGCTTTTAATTTAGTAATTTTTTCCTCTGGAAGCTTAATGTTCATTCCCAGTGTATCTAGTTCTAAACCTAATTTTTTTATAGTAGTTGAGGGAAACACTGTTTTTTTCAAACTTAATGGGCACCCCCAGGTCCTTAGACAACTCTACAAATGCATTCAAACTGTCCCTACAACTGTTGGTATTCGGTGGGCCGACAAACAGAAAATCATCCAATACATGAACGCACACCTTACATGCAAACTTCTTTTCTATTATCAAGTGTAAAGCGGAACTAACTTGTTCAAAAAGCTGGCATGAGTAGCTGAGGCCCAAGGGAAGAGTCTTATCATAAAAATATTGTCCATCTATAGCGAAACCTAGAAGCTCGTAATCTTTTGGATTTATGGGGATCATACGGAATGCATTTTCGATATCAGTTTTTGCAAGTAAAGACCCTTGACCAAATTGTTTTATCAAAATTACTGCATCATCTATCGTTTGGTACTGAACTGAACATTTCTCACTAGGAATCCCATCATTTATGGAACTGCCTTCCGGGAACGACAAATGATGAATGACTGTATTCACCCAAATGTTTTTTTGGGACTAAACCCAGTGGTGAAACCTGTAGAGCCGGGAAAGGCAGTTTAGAAAAGGGGCCTGCCACACGCCCTGCTTCAAGTTCTTTTATAATTTTTTCCTTTAACAATTCTAAATTCGAAACGGCAGATTTCAGGTTTTTTGACAATCTGTGTTGCCGTTTACCAATAATATTATATGGAATACTAAAACCGGAACGAAATCCGTTTAGTAGAAACTGTGTTTTAGTGTTAGAATAACCAGATAGCCAAAATAGCAATCTATTAACCTTGATGGGAGTAACTATTAAATTATTGTTTGCCAACTGCGTTGGGTCTTTTGGGATTCCCCCATGGTTGTCCGACGCACTGCTCCTGTGTGGGACAAGCCTTTTTGGGGTGGCTACCTCCACATCGCTGGCAACTGTGTATAAAGACACAGTTCTTTCCTTTGTCGCAGTATCCCTTATTGTTATAGGTGTAACACACTCTGGAACCATAACTAATGCTGGGCTTGCGTTTTTCATCTCTAAGATCCCGAAATGGCCGGTTTCCGTGCAATTTATAGTTAATGCCTACAGCTATGGCTTCTTGATAGAGTTCGGCATTCATCTGATCCCAAGGAAGCTGGTTGGGGTTTGTTTCCCTCCACTGCCTAAACTTTTTATCATAAAGCAAAGCCGCCGAATCGCAAGTTTGCTTTGCAATGGTTTGAATTGATAATGCATATTTTATGAGAGAACATGATTCGTTTGGGTGTTTTTGACAATAAATCCCTACCATAACATGGAATGCTGAGAGCCATTGTGTCACTGATTCGAATTTAAAATTCGGCGGAGACTGTTTTACGAAAGTTATTCGTCCATCCTGCTCTAGGATAGAGAATTTTTCTTCCTGACCACCCTGACGTATCAGAATTCCCAGATCGATATACTCATTGGCCCATATCTTGGATTTGATCTTAGGATCGATACCTAAATCTAGCGGTTTACTTATTCCACACATTTTTAATGAATGAGTAATACCTGGATCTGTATCTTCAATGTTTGCCATGTCTGGAGAGGTAGCACCTGGCTGACGAATGTCCACCAATGTCTCCAGATGATCTATACCTGTTTAAGATTGGTCAACATTTTCCTGTGACTTTGTTAACATACCGCAGCTCTTCAAGGCATCGATGACAGACTTAGTTATGTCAGGAATGGCCGCTTTTGTGCAGTTGTTAATATTTCCCATTAGGTCATCTGGTGGCTTGTTTGTATTCGAGGTTGTAGCAGTATTATTGTCCTTGTTAATGGTCCTGCGTGTACATGAAGTCACCTTAACTGTTGACCTCGATGCACGATTTTCAATTCGCTTAGATCTGTTTGGTGGAGGACCCTGGTCACCAGACATCTTGTTGACCTATTAAGAACACCTGTTTGTTTATTAGATCATTTGTTAAATATATTATTTCTGAATACCTACCATCATACTTCAAGCAAATACACAACAGAAAATGTTACTACTATACGCATGTAAAATCCAGATAACAGTGTACCAAATGCATACAAAAAGTAACCCTATTGGTGTAACAGTAGATTCATTGTTTCCATAAATAATTGAAATAACAGACAACAGATCATAATTATGCAACACTGCCATTCCCACTCAGTGTCTTGCACAGTTAATGTTACAGTATATATAGATATATTAGAAACAAACTTTCTAAACTGTCCCAGTTAGTACTAAAATAATATATGCATGCATATGTTACAACACAGCTCTTCCAATCTGTATTAAATTGCCATTCCAACTAGTATAAATATACTTCAATACATGGCCAACATAGTTCTTCCAATCTGTGTTAAAATGCCATTCCAGTATATGTCCAACTAGTACTAAATATACTTCAATACATGTCCAACACAGCCCTTCCAATCTGTGTCAGCTTATTACTAAATATCCATCAATACATTACTAACACAGCCATTCCAATCTGTGTCAACTTAATACTAAATATCCATCAATACATTACTAACACAGCCATTCCAATCTGTGTCAACATAATACTAAATATCCATAATACATTACTAACACAGCAATTCCAATATGTGTTACACAGCCGTTTCAATCTGTGTCCAATTAGTTCTAAATATACATCATTACATTACTAACACAGCCATTCCAATCTGTGGTACACAGCTATTCCATTTCCAATCTGTGTCAACTTAATAGTAATACTAAATATCCATCAATACATTACTAACACAGCCCTTCCAATCTGTGTCAACTTAATACTAAATATTCATCAATACCTTACTAACACAGCCATTCCAATCTGTCAACATAATACTGAATATCCATCAATACATTACTAACACAGCCATTCCAATCTGTGTCCAATTAGTTATAAAGATACATCAATACATTACTAACACAGCCATTCCAATCTGTGTTACACAGCTATTCCAATCTGTGTCCAATTAGTACTAAATATACACCAATACATTACTACCACAGCCATTCCAATCTGTGTTACACAGCCATTCCAATCTGTGTTACACAGCCATTCCAATCTGTGTGAACTTAGTACTAATTATCCATCAATACATTAATAACACAGCCATTCCAATCTGTGCTACACAGCCATTTCAATATGTGCTACACAGCCATTCCAACCTGTGTCCAATTAGTACTAAATATACATCAATACATTACTAACACAGCCATTCCATCAATACATTACTAACACAGCCATTCCATCAATACATTACTAACACAGCCATTCCAATCTGTGTTACACAGCCATTCCAATCTGTGTCAACATTAGTACTAAATATGTATACCTCAAAAGGTACAAGTACAATGCTGCGATATATAATAATTATGTATTACGAGTTCTGCATTGTTGATTTATAAATTAACAAACCCTGAGAACAAATATATACTCCTTATATCTGTACACCTACATCAATTCTAGATATAATCACCTTTGAAAATATTGATCAAATTGTGTTTATGTAAAACCACGGTTATAAAATTTTAACGGCCTTGCATTATGGCTCCGCGAATATTTCTAAAATATTTAATTTGGCCATAATCATTAAAATGTACCCCATCGCAAAGAACTGGTGTTTGACTGTACTTGACACCTTTCAACTTCCAATAGTACATATTGGTTTGTTTCCGCAACTCAGCTTTAAGGAATGCGTTGGCATGAATAACCAGGTTGTTATATACGCACGTGAGTACTTTCCTGGTTGCATGGCGGGGAAGTAATTGTAGGATGGTTACTCTACCAATGTGGTAACGTCGTCTAAATGTGTCAAATAATGTTATTAACCTCATAATTATGTCCTCTGCTACACTGTCATCTGCTCCTGCTACATCTAAATCGTTACCCCCCAATTGTATGATTAGATGGAAGGGGCGCGATTTCTCGACTTGCCGCTCAAACATCGCCATGTGCTTATTGCTACATACACAAGCACCGCTAACGCCATACAACGAAATTTCCAAATCTAATTTAAAATTAGCTAATTCGGGACGCAATTGCATGTATGCCTCTAAACGGCGAACGTGCGAACTTCCAATCAGTAGAGTTGCCATTAGTTAACCTGGTCAAACCTGAATTAAAAATAAATTTTCAACTGGACTGATCCAAATAAATCTTCCTTGTTCATAAGAATAATAATTTTTGTTAATGTGCTCGTCGATTAAATTTTGGTCCCAAGGGAGATAACGCGCGAAATACTAAAACCCACACTTATAAACGTTACCTTATTGTCTTCTTCGTACGAACGATTTACCATAAATATATTTATACTAAATAAATACTGATGTATTTCAATTGTTATTTAACGATCTAATCATGCGATAGATATGCGAGACGGCAGTTTTCACAAACCTTTGTTGTCACCATCAACTGATGTTTACCTTGACGTAACACATTTTATAGCCAATCTTTGTACAAAGTAGGGGCGGGACGTAGCCCAGTGGTAAAGCGCTCGCTTGATGCCCGGTCGGTCTGGGATCGATCCCCGTCGGTGGGTCCATTGGGCTATTTCTCGTTCCAGCCAGTGCACCACGACTGGTATATCAAAGGTCGTGGTACGTACTACCCTGTCTGTGGGATAGTGCATATAAAAGATCCCTTGCTGCTAATCAAAAAGAGTAGCCCATGAAGTGGCGACAGCAGGTTTCCTCCCTCAATATATGTGTGGTCCTTAACCATATGTCTGACGCCATATAACCGTAAATAAAATGTGTTGAGTGCGTCGTTAAATAAAAATTTATTTATTTCTTTCTTTTGCACAAAGTGTAAATAAATATACACATGTCATTCGGTCTTCAGACGTGGATAGGGAGAAAAAAACATTCGAACGTAACCTGGATTCCACATATATTGTCAGTGAATGAGTATGAACATAACCTAGAATCCACATATCAGTGAATGGATTTGCACGTAACTTTGATTCCACATATCAGTGAACAGGTATGTGATATTAACCTGGATTCCACATATTAGTGAAATGTACTGAAGAATGGTGTGTCACAGTGGGGGAAAATAAAGCTGAAGGATTTATTCTAAATTATCAAATATTAAAAACCTGGAACTCTAAGATGTATTTCTGTATTGACAGTGTATACTGCATTGGTTAACTATCATGAATATATTCTTTCAAGACAAGTACGGGAACTCTAATAATAATTTACAATTGCCAAGATTGTAAGGTATACTAGCTGTTGGGAATGGTTATATGATAATAGTGAATTAATTGGGCAAACATTACAACCGGTAGTTCAGTATTACAGTAGGTTTTATGACCACCAAAGATCTTGAAGGACGATTGAGGTCAGAAGTGAAATTTGAAAGTTGACGGGTTTTTTATCAGTAAATCGCAAATTCAAACAATAAAAATGACTAAAAACAAAACAATAACAACTGTTTGATCAACAGAATGAAAAAGATTGACAGAAATAATGTTCAACAGTGATTAATGGACCTTCCTGGAAATTGTCAAAATCGAGAATGACACCCCACGCACGTGTACGGGGCAACTGCGTAATGCATGTGCAAACTATGGAATGTGTTTTGGTGTGTTGATAAACAGACCTGAACGTTCTTTACTAGGATGTCTGTGGTCAAAACGTATGTACGGTCTAATAGTTGATATTAATATTAATATTTCAGGTTCCCCTACTTTTTTTAAGAGTATATAATGATGTTATTGACGTTGTGTTTGCAAAGTAATAAAAATAGAATGATGAATAAGTAAATTTCTGTTACATTCATTACAATATAATATCATCCCATTGGTCCAGTCATAGCAACGCGAGTTTGTTCCATTCCTCGATGAACGTAATAAAAAAATAACGTCAGGGAACGTCATATATTGGTACTGTCTTGCTGAACAAAAACATAATTTAAAATAAAATATGCACTTTTAGTGTTATTATTAGTAAGTATGATTCAAATGTAATTATAAGTATTGTCTGTTGTTTCGTTTACGTTCATCTGGGTATGAACAAAACAAATCATTTACAAACTTATGAGAAAACGACTTCGCCGATTCACAGTTTGCGGATGATTTTCTTTTTTCATACCCAGATGAACGTAAAATAAATAACTTGCAATCTTTAAAAAAACATAGAACTGAAAACAGTATTAAAATCATTGCATTAAAACATAGTGGTAAAAACCAACAACATTGTATTGAAAACATTTTGACAGTTTTGGACAAATCGTCCACTATATATTTGCCCCGTTATTTACTTTACATTTCTTCCACGTACTAAATAAATCTCACAAAACGCCTGTTTGATAAAAAAAAAAAAGAGAAGGTCTCATGTTAGCCTATTTTGCTCGAATATCTCTGTAATTTTTGCCCGAATTTGAGGATTTGTGCTCCTGGTCACCCCCCCCCCCCCCCCCCCCCCCCCACACACACACACACCACCCCCGTCTGGTACACTTGATGTCATGGACTGGTGTTCTGCCCAAGATGTCCTAATTGGGCTATGAGGAGAAATATTCGCTAATGTAACTTGTGACTAAATATATTTAAACTCACAGACATCGTGACTCGGTAGAAACTTCATAATTTGATTTGCATCACGATTGTTATATCACGGATCGGGTATATTGTTTTTCTTCTAATCTCTGGAAGTGAAGAAGAAAAGTCGTATTGGCTAAATGAAGGAAAATGTTAAATATTTCACAAGTATGCACTGTGTTTACCGTTCCAAATACTCACACATGTACATTTTTTATAACTAAACATTCACAGTAGCATATGATGAAAACGATATGCGTGCATCAACGTTTGAACATAATTATCTTTCATCATTTGAAATTTGTCTTCCTTTCTACTAATGGACAACATGTAGCGGGTCAAAACATCTATTTGATTCTGTTTTGTGCAAAAATACGATTTTGATTATGGTAACGGTTTTATCGTTAAATTCACATCCAGAGCCGGTTTAAGGATCCGCGGAGACTGTGTATAATCATGTTGCTTTCTTCAAGTAAACTCTGTCCAACATGCAACTTTTAATTTATTACTCCCCAGGTCTTGTGCAAATATATTCAAACTCACATCGCCGTGACTCGATGCAACTTGAACGATTGCTCTAGTAGCAGTCTGGTAGCTATCTTTAACCGTTTTAACGACACCACTAGAGCACATTGATTAAAGCAATCATCGGCTATTGATGTCAAATACTTGGTAATTTTGATCGTAGTCTTCAGAGGAAACCCCCAACAGTTTTCATTAGCAGCGAGGGATCTTTTATATGCACTTTCCCAGAGACAGGACACCACATACCACGGTATGTGATATACCAGCCGTTGGGCTGAATGGGTTCTACCGAGTTTGATCCTGCTACCAAAACATCTAAGTCGAGCGCTCTGTCAAATGAGCTAGATCACACACCCCACTCCCTTCGTGATTATTAACGTCGTCCCATTACTGTTCCAGTGTTTTTGTTTAATTTGTATGTTTGGGGTGTGCATATAAAAGATCCCTTGCTACTAATGGAAAAATGTAGCGGGTTTCCTCCCTAAGACTGTCAAAATGACCATATGTTTGACATCCAATAACCAGACCGGCCTCGGTGGCGTCGTGGTTAGGCCATCGGTCTACAGACTGGTAGGTACTGGGTTCGGATCCCAGTCGAGGCATGGGGTTTTTAAGCCAGATACCGACTCCAAACACTGAGTGAGTGCTCCGCAAGGCTCAGTGGGTAGGTGTAAACCACTTGCACCGACCAGTAATCCATATCTGGTTCAACAAAGGCCATGATTTGTGCTATCCTGCCTGTGGGAAGCGCAAATAAAAGATCCCTTGCTGCTAATCGGAAAGTGTAGCCCATGTAGTGGCGACAGCGGGTTTCCTCTCAGAAACTGCGTGGTCCTTAACCATATGTATGACGTCATATAACCGTAAATAAAATGTGTTGAGTGCGTCGTTAAATAAAACATTTCTTTCTTTTATTCGAGACGGAATGAAATGTATGACATATTTACGGTACCGGTACCAATCACATGCCAGACACGGTTTGATATTTCGTAAAAGTATTTATTTTATTCACCAGATATATTATACGTTGTTTCTTTTTCCTAAGAAAAGCGTCCATCGTTTGGCTGCAGTGGGCGGGACGTAGCCCAGTGGTAAAGCGTTCGGTCCCCTGCGCGTGCTGTAACCTCACCGTGGTGCAGGGGTGTAACATTCTCTTTGAGAATGGCCAATACAGCACAATTGAAATTTTGAGTAAAAGTCATTATCTATCTGTGATATTTCTATTTTTTACAGTTCTTTACACTGTTTTTATTTAAATTTTGAATTTTTATATTGATGTTGATCATCACTTTATTTGTTTGCATTACCATAGTTTGACACCCAATAGCCGATGTATTTTTCGTGCTGGGGTGTCGTAAAACATTCATTCATTGATGTGCCGTCGGTCTTGGATCGATCCCCATTTGGCTATTTCTCGTTCCAGCCAGTGCTCCACAACTTGTGTAATAAAGGCCGTGGTATGTACTATCCTGTCTGTGGGATGGTGCATATAAAATATCCCTTGCTGCTAATCGAAAAAGAGTAGCCCATGAAGTGGCGTCAGCGAGTTTCCTCTCTCAATATCTGTGTGGTCTTTAACCATAAGTCTGACGCCATATAACCGTAAATAAAATGTGTTGAGGGAGTCGTTAAATAAAACATTTCCTTCCTTCCTCTTTGCTCAGGTCGTCTCATGATAGTCGTAGTTTTTGAGTCGACACAATAATTGCTTACATGATAGGCTGGTTCTCATATGAATATACCCATAACGACGCCTTGTGATATCATTCGTGTAACACATGTATCATGTTCGGCCAAAAATATTTACGGAAATTTCCGAATGCTGAAATTAATATTGAGCTTCTACAAAGACGAGCCAAATAATATCAGAGGGCGGGCTTCCAATAATGGTTTCGAATAAACTAGCATTTAATACAGCCATCTGTTAGGTTAAACGTTATAACATTATAAATTTTTGTGCCGAACTCCAATTCTCGCGGGGGAGGGGGGGGGGGGGGGCGTTCGCACTCGTCTACGGGCCTTCTCTCTCTCTCTCTCTCTCTCTCTCTCTCTCTCTCTCTCTCTCTCTCTCTCTCTCTCTCTCTCTCTCTCTCTCTCTCTCTCTCTCTCTCTCTCTCTCTGTGTGTGTGTGTCTCTGACATCTGATTAAATATATTCGAAGTCACAAACATTGTGACTCGGTAAAACCTCAATAATTCGATTCGCATCACGACTGTTATATAGCGGAACGAGTATAGTTTTCAAATCTCTGGCAGTGAAGAGGAAACGTCGTATCGGCTGAATGAAGGAAAATGGGTTTGAAAGATAAACGTGACGAAACGTCTACTCGTATTACGTTTAACGATGTTATCGAGTCTACTGGATATATTGGAAGATATCAGATCATCCAGTCACTTTTCTTGTTGCTAAGCACGTTCGTTGTAGCATTTCCCATTTTAAATATAGTATTTCTCGGTATGTATTATTTTTCATTAATTCATGTTACACGTTGGTTAAAGCATTTCTCATTTTATAGTAGTTGTCTGTATGTACTATTTTTCATTAATTTATCTTACCCGTTGGTTATAGCATTTCCCATTTTAAGTATAGTATTTTCTGAAATGTATTATTTTTCATTAATTCATGTTTACCCATTGGTTATAGCATTTCGCATTTTATTTTATTTTAAATAATTTACTTTATTTATTTATTTATTTTATTTCTACGTATAACATTACTGATGTTCGCTATCAAAATTAAGGCAGGAGTGACAATATGTTTTAATCTACTTGCAAGTAATTAAATCAAAATAATGTAAAAATTTTAAGGTGTATAAGAGAAGTCGTAACGTGTATGGACGGCGATTTTTAAACTGTTATTAACATATTCAATATCGTAGCTGTGCAAAAAGTATGTCGTGAAAGAGTCATGTGAGGTGCTTTATCTGCAGAGGAGATTTTTAAACTGTTATTAACATATTCAATATCGTAGCTGTGCAAAAAATATGTCGTGAAAGAGTCATGTGAGGTGCTTTATCTGCAGAGGAGATTTTTAGACAGCCATTAACATAGGCGTATTCAATATCGTAGTGGTTAAGCCATCGGACTACAGGCTGGTAGGTACAGGTTCGCAGCCCGGTACCGGCTCCAACCCAGAGCGAGTTCTTAAGGGCTCAATGGGTAGGTGTAAGGCCACTACACCCTCTTCTCTCTCACTAACTACTAACCAACTAACAATTAACCTACTGTCCTGGACAGACAGCCCAGATAGCTGAGGTGTGTGCCCAGGACAGCGTGCTTGAACCTTAATTGGATATAAGCACGAAAATAAGTTGAAATGAAATGAAATATCGTAGTTGTGCAAAACATGTTATGAAAGGATCAATTCACTGTGAAGTTATAAAAGAAGCATGTGAGGTGCTTTATCTACAGAGGTGATTTTAAAACTTTCATTAACATATTCAGTATCGTAGCTCCGCAGTAATACTAACATGAATAAATGTTGTTATGCAGATTCGGGCAGTTTCGTTTAATTCGGACAAAGGCCAGCCTACCCCTACCCACCCCCACCCCCTACAAAAACAGGATCCCGTACGCCTGTAAGAATTGTAAACATTGATGTGTATTGTAGATCAATCCATACTTGTTATAATATTAATATGCGTATGTGTGTGTGCGTGTGTTTGTGTGTGTACGTGTTTGTGTGTGTGCGTCGTGTGCGTGCATGCGTGCGTGCGTGTCGCTCTCTCTCTCTCTCTCTCTCTCTCTCTCTCTCTCTCTCTCTCTCTCTCTGTGTGTGTATATATACGTACGCGTGCACGTGTCATGGGGGGAGGGGGGAGTCCTTGGAGCAGGGATCGACTCCCAAACCCCCTGCACACGCAATACGTGTTGTGGATGTGTGCGCTAAGGGGGAGGAGGGGGGGGCATAAACATTTATGTTCTTTGAAAAGTCTTTCCCAGCAGTCAGTTATTACTCTATTAGTGAAGCTGTTTTGCCATTCCAGGATACGTTGTTCCCCACCGCTGTAGTCAGAACAGTTCCACCGAGAACGACAGCGTTGATTTTAGCGTCAACGCGACATCAGTCGAGTACGAAGAATGCTCCATCGTGGTGACAACAAATGATTCTGACGGTGATGCGGTTAAAACGACATACCCATGTCTACATGGTAACGAGTATTCCATGCCTCGGAAAATATCCATTGTCTCCGAGGTATGTTGAAATATTATTTATTCTGATTATTGTTCTTTTTTTCTTTCTTTTTTTTTCCTTTTTTGTTTGTTTGTTTTTGTTTTTTTGTTTTTTGTTTCCTCGAAAAGAAATTTACATTTACTACATAAATTGCAAACGTATTTATTTGTTTTAAATTAGTGGTTATTGATTTGTATACAGAGCTGGTTTAAGGAACAGCGGGGCCTATAGCAAAAATAACAGCGAGTCCCCTTTCCCAGGATATATATTTTGCAACCTCCTCGGGGAGAGGGGGAAAATGACATGGGAAAAATAAATGTACACATCACCGCGGGTCCCCCTGTAGCGCGGGGCTCGTAGCACGTGCTACATGTGCTACTAGGATAAACCGGCTCTGTTTCCATATTAATACACTATGTAAGTACGCACGCATGCACACCCATTATGCGGGACTTTCATATTTAATACTGACGCCATATAACCGTAAATAAAATGTGTTGAGTGCGTCATTAAATAAAACATTTCCTTCCTTCATATTTAATAATATCAGGTTCTCCTTGTTTTCCCGTCCGGAACTCAACTTCTAAGGGTAAATGTCTGAAGATTAAGCCAATGTATGTATAGGTACAGCGCTTGGCCTGGGAATAATGACCAAATTACACAAACTTCAATCATTGTTTTAGGTTTAAAATGATCTGCAATAAGCAGACTATTCCAGATCGGAGAAAAAGGAGACAAATCATAATGAATGGCCCATGCATGGTACATACACCAAATAGTCGTAGTTTAAAATGTGCTGAGGTGTCGTTAAACAAATATTATTACATGTATTGATGACAGAACTATTTACTGTGAGAAGGAGTATGTGATAATACAAATCTGTATGCAGTCAAATGGGAAGAAAATATAGAACAATACAATTATGTGCCAGAATGTAAATGTGTTGGGCACAAAACATTTTTAAAATCTCCAAGGTCTAAGCTTCATAATAGTATGTTGCCTGTTTTCTTCATCAGATTCTTAAATATGTGAACAACTGACCCTTTGAAGGTGAAAGGGGCCTTTAGCTATGAATTTTATTTTATTTTTATTATTATTTTAATTTATTTCAGTGGGATTTGGTTTGCGATCGAGGTTATTCCGAGCTGTCTCCGACTGTTCTCAACATTGGACAACTGGCCCTGTATTATATGCCTCTTCTTTCCTCTACAAGTTCAAAAAAGAGTGGATAGAACCTGAAAGGGTTTTTTTGTCTAGGGATTTTTTTTAATTGATAATAATTTAAAATTTTATTTCAGTGGGATTTGGTTTGCTATCAAGAGGGTTATTCCGAGCTGTCTCTGACTGTTCTCAACATTGGACAACTGGCCCTGTATTATATGCCTCTTCTTTCCTCTACAAGTTCAAAAAAGAGTGGATAGAACCTGAAAGGGTTTTTTTGTCTAGGGATTTTTTTTAATTGATAATAATTTAAAATTTTATTTCAGTGGGATTTGGTTTGCGATCAAGAGGGTTATTCCAAGCTGTCTCAGACAGTCCTCAACATTGGACAGATGTTTGGACAACTGGTCCTGCATTATATGCCTCTTCTTTCCTCTACATGTTTAAATAAAAAAGAGTGGATATAACCTGAAAGTGGGGCTATGGCTAGGTCTTTTTTTTATTGATAATAATTTAAAGGTTTATTTCAGTGGGATTTGGTTTGCGATCAAGAGGATTATCTCGAGCTGGCACCTACTGTCCTCTACATTGTACAGATGTTTGGACAACTGGCCCTGTATCATATGCCTCCGAGAACCACCTCGGTGGATCCATTCAACTGATTGTTTTTTTTTTCTCATTCCAACTAGTACACCACAGCTGGTCAAAGGCTGTGGTATGTGCTTTATGTCTGTGGGAAAGTGCATCTAAAAGATCCCTTGTTGTATTAGGGAAACTGTAGCAGGTTTTTTGTTAGTATATCCGATAGCCGACGATTAATTAATCAATATGCTCTAGTGGTGTCGTTAAACAAAACAAACTTTATATGCCTCTCCTTTCCTCTATGATTTATAAAACAACTTGGATATAACTTGAAAACGGGCTTTTCACTAGGGATTTGTTTTAATTAATAATATTTTTATTTTTTATTTGAGTGGGATTTGGTTTGCGATCAAGAGGGTTATTCCGAGCTGTCTCAAACTGTTCTCAACATTGGACAGATGTTTGGGGCCGTCGTGTGCACGACCCTGGCCGACAAGTTTGGCAGGAAACCTCTGTACATCTCCTGTCTCTTCGGCCTCACTGTCTGTGGGTTTGGAATCGCGTTCTCACCCTCCATCCTCATGTTCATCGCCATCAGGTTCTGTATCGGCACTCTGCAGCAGGTACGTCAAGTGGCCACAGATCACAGTTAGCTTCCCAAAACTTGACAAAACTCCGGATGTATGGTTGCACATTTCATTTCTACTTAGTTTCGTGCTTATATCCAATTAAGATTGAATCACGCTGTCCTGGGCACACACTCGACTATCTGAGCTCTCTGTCGAGGACAGTGGGTTAGTTGTTAGTGAGAGAGAAGAGGGTGTAGTGGCCTTACACCTACCCACCTGAGCACTTAAGAACTCGCTATGGGTTGGAGCCGGTACCGGGCTGCGAACCCTGTACCTACCAGCCTGTAGTAAGATGGCTTAACCACTGCGCCACCGAAGCCGGTATAGTTGCACAAATGAAGTGACTACAGATCAGTTATCTTCCCATTTAGATGACAAAAGATCTGGAAATATAGTCGCACAAGTCAAGTGGCCACAGATCACAGTTATCTTCCCATTTCGTTGACAAAAATCCAGATATATAGTTGCAAAAGTAGTCTTCTGTTTGACTGTGATTAGTTTATGGCAGACAGCTTTGTAGTGGCAATTATTAGACTGAAGATGACAGAGGCGAGCATCTTCCCATTTAGTTTAGTTGACAAAATTTCGGAAATATAGTCGCACAAGTCAAGTGACCAGATATCAAAACTATCTTCCAATTTAGTTGACACAAATCCGGAAATATAGTTGCACCAGTCAAGTGGCCATACATCACAGTTATCGTCCCATTTAGTTAACACAAATCGGGAAATATAGTCACACAAGTCAAGTGGCCATATATCACAGTTATCGTCCCATTTAGTTAACACAAATCGGGAAATATAGTCGCACAAGTCAAGTGGCCACTGATCACAGTTATCTTCCCATTTAATTAACACCAATCGGGAAATATAGTTGCACAATCCAAGTGGCCATATATCACAGTTATCTTCCCATTTAGTTGACACAAATCCGGAAATATAGTCACACAAGTCATGGTGGTCACTGATCACAGTTATCGTTCCATTTAGTTAACACAAATCGGGAAATATAGTCGCACAAGTCAAGTGGCCATATATCACAGTTATCTTCCCATTTAGTTAACACAAATCGGGAAATATAGTTGCACCAGTCATGTGGCCATATATCACAGTTATCTTCCTATTTAGTTAACACAAATCCGGAAATATAGTCGCACAAGTCATATGGCCATATATCACAATTATCGTCCCATTTAGTTAACACAAATCGGGAAATATAGTCGCACAAGTCAAGTGGCCATATATCACAGTTATCTTCCCATTTAGTTAACACAAATCGGGAAATATAGTTGCACCAGTCATGTGGCCATATATCACAGTTATCTTCCTATTTAGTTAACACAAATCCGGAAATATAGTCGCACAAGTCATATGGCCATATATCACAATTATCGTCCCATTTAGTTAACACAAATCGGGAAATATAGTCGCACAAGTCAAGTGGCCACTGATCACAGTTATCTTCCCATTTAATTAACACCAATCGGGAAATATAGTTGCACAATCCAAGTGGCCATATATCACAGTTATCTTCCCATTTAGTTGACACAAATCCGGAAATATAGTTGCACCAGTCATGTGGCCACTGATCACAGTTATCGTCCCATTTAATTAACACAAATCGGGAAATATAGTCGCACAAGTCATATGGCCATATATCACAGTTATCGTCCCATATAGTTAACACCAATCGGGAAATATAGTTGCACAATCCAAGTGGCCATATATCACAGTTATCTTCCCATTTAGTTGACACAAATTGTGACGGAAAATGCTCTTAATTTCTTTTCGCCTGTGGCGATATTAATTGTTTTAGAGGGCCGTGTGCAGTACCAATATGCACTAGGTGGGCACTTTGTTACGTAATACCTCCGCGCGATGGTGGTCGAGCTGTTCCCAATACACACCCAGACCAATTGCGGAGGCCATGTGGCCAGTAGTTACGTAATACCTCTGCGAGGTCTGTTTTACGACCGGGGATTTTTAGCGATTGGCGACAGCTAGTCTGACCATCTAAGAAAAATGTGCCGTCTTGGTCGCTGTGGAAATATCACTTGTAGGTATTCGGTACCGCCTTTGTACCCCCAGGCGATATTCGGAATTTTGTAATAAATAGCTAGGATTTTAGATATATCGAGGAGAAACAAAAGGAAGGCTCCCAGGGAACGTTAGTCCGTTTGGACTTGGTAAATATATATTATTTCTGCTCTGTTGTATAACCTAGATGTGATTGATGTGACTTTAAATATTTTAATACTGTATTATACCAATATTATTTAGGTAGTGTTTCCGGTAAACTGACGAAGTAAATTGTAGGCTTCACTGTCTAAAATTAGTAAAGCTTAACCAGTCATCCTAGAGGACCTAGGTAAACTGTAGGTTATTGTCTTTATTGTGATAGGTACCAGTATTAATTCTGTATTACAAGGTTACTGAATGAGTAGTTAAGGGTTAATGAAAAATTAACCAGTTAGGAATAGAGTTGTAATTCCTTTATTAAATCCCCTGGCAGCGTTTCTCAATTATCACACGTGTGTGTGTTGTATCACGGTGAAGTGATTAGAATATTGTGTAAACTAGACACCTAGTGATTAACTAATTAAGTGATTAGTTCTGGGTTGTTATTATTATTGTTGTTGTTAACTAATTAACTGCGGCAAATATATTTGTCAGCCTAAGGTTAATACAGATTCCAAAGTGTATTGTGTTTAATATATAATATTTATGTAAGATCGTATCTCTGATTATACCTAGAGCCGAGCCACTCGGGTATATACTGCCCGATACAGAGAGATCTAATAGATATACAGTTAGGAGAGATATTTTGATAATCGTGTTTCATTCAGTTACGGGTATTATACGATCCCCGTGACACAAATCCGAAAATATAGTCACACAAGTCAAGTGGCCACATATCACAGTTATCTTCCCATTTAGTTGACACAAATCTGGAAATATAGTCGGACAAGCTAAGCGGCCATATATCACAGTTATGTTCCCATCTAGTTGACACAAATCCGGAAATATAGTCACACAAGTCAAGTGGCCATATATCACAGTTATCTTCCCATTTAGTTGACACAAATCGGGAAATATAGTCGCACAAGTCAAGTAGCCACAGATCACAGTTATCTTCCCATTTTGTTAACGCAAATCCGGAAATATAGTCGCACAAGTCATATGGCCATATATCACAGTTATGGTACCATTTAGTTGACACAAATCCGGAAATATAGTCACTCAATTCAAGTGCCAATATATCACAGTTATCTTCCCATTTAGTTGACATAAATCCGGAAATATAGTCACACAAGTCAAGTGCCAATATATCACAGTTATCTTCCCATTTAGTTGACACAAATCGGGAAATATAGTCGCACAAGTCAAGTGGCCACAGATCACAGTTATCTTCTCATATTGTTAACACAAATCCGGAAATATAGTCGCACAAGTCATATGGCCATATATCACAGTGATCGTCCCATTTAGTTGACACAAATCCGGAACTATAGTCACACAAGTCAACTGACCAGAGATCAAAATTATCTTCCCATTTAGTTGACACAAATCCGGAAATATAGTCACACAAGTCAAGTGCCAATATATCACAGTTATCTTCCCATTTAGTTGACACAAATCCGGAAATATAGTCACACAAGTCAAGTGACCAGAGATCAAAATTATCTTTCCATTTAGTTGACACAAATCCGGAAATATAGTCACTCAAGTCAAGTGCCAATATATCACAGTTATCTTCCCATTTAGTTGACACAAATCCGGAAATATAGTTACACAAGTCAAGTGCCAATATATCACAGTTATCTTCCCATTTAGTTGACACAAATCCGGAAATATAGTCACACAAGTCAAGTGACCAGAGATCAAAATTATCTTTCCATTTAGTTGACACAAATCCGGAAATATAGTCACTCAAGTCAAGTGCCAATATATCACAGTTATCTTCCCATTTAGTTGACACAAATCCGGAAATATAGTTACACAAGTCAAGTGCCAATATATCACAGTTATCTTCCCATTTAGTTGACACAAATACGGAAATATAGTCACACAAGTCAAGTGACCAGAGATCAAAATTATCTTCCCATTTAGTTGACACAAATCTGGAAATATAGTCGCACAAGTCAAATGACCAGTGAAAACAGTTACCTTCCCATTTCGTTTAGCTGCTGAAATGTCCATAGAACTATGTTAAGACACGTGTTAGCTGTTGAAATGTCTATAGAATTATGTTAAGACACGTGTTAGCTGCTGAAATATCTATAGAACATTGTTAGCTGTCGAAATGTCCATACAACTATGTTAAAACACGTGTTAGCTGCTGACATATCTATATAACTATGTTAAAAAACGTGTTAGCTGTTGACATTTCTATAGAACATTGTTAAGACACGTGTTAGTTGTTTGAATGTTTAAAAAAAAAAACTATGTTAAGACTCGTGTTGGCTGTTGAAATGTCAATTGAACTATGTTAAAACACGTGTTAGCTGTTTAAATATCTATTCAACTATGTTAAAACTCGTGTTAGCTGTTAAAAAGTCTATGGAACTATGTTAAGACACGTGATAACCATTACTTGACTAATGTGCTGGAGTATCTTTGAACATTCCTTTCTTCTCTGTCTTACAGGGATGTGGGTTGTCGTCCTACACGATGTTTGTGGAACTGCTTCCCACCTACCACCGGGCGCTGGCGGGCATGGTTGGTGCACTCGTCTGGGTGACGTCATTAATGGGGTTATCCGGCCTGGCTTATTTAATGAGAGATTTTGATTGGAGAAATGCGCAGTTTATATACGCTTCCGTTTCCGTTTATGTGGTCGTATTGTACTGGTAAGTCGTCTGTTAAAACCACTTTAATATTTAATCTTCCGTGGGCTAGGTTTTATTTCTTATGTGTGTGGGGTTTTTTTAATCATTTCTTATATGTATTATTTCTTATGTGTAATTTATTATATCTATTTATACCAATATTTTTCTTGTGTAAGTTAGTATATGCTGTAATTTCTTAAAGGGAAATTCCTGAGTTTGCTGCATTGTAAGATGTTTCCGACTAATAAAATATTTCTACGATTAAACTTACATATTAAATATATTTTCTTGTTTAGAATATCAGTCTGTATATTCAATGTGTTTCTGGTCGTCTTAATATGTATAAGAAGCCGAAACTGGATTTTATCTTCAGATAATTTCGTACGTACGAAAAATATTTATTTTAGGAAATAAAATGAAATTTAACCTAGTACACATATTAGAACGATCACAAACACGTTTAATATACAGCCACTAGTATTTTATGCAGAAGAATATATTTGATATGTAATTAAAATCGTTAAAAAGTCTCTGTTAGTCGATAACATCTTAAACATTGCAGCAACTCGGAAATGTCCCTTTAAGTGTTATTTCATTTTCTTATGTGTTATATTTCTTTTGTCTAATTTCTTATGTGTCATTTCCATGTGCCATTTGTTAAATGTGTTATTTCCTATTTTCATTTATGTTTCATGTTATGTGTTTTTGTTCTGTATTATTTCTGATATGCTACTGCAGCCTAAGTAAAGTCAAATCTTACTTACACTCCACCAAAAGTACATCGATAACCGCGTTGGTCCACATATTGAATACTCTAATAAAAAAGAAATGTTTATCCTAGAAAAAATATGAGCTGTGTGAAAAGGAAATGGTGCAACAGTAGACAATAGTTGATAGTACGTACGGTAGATATTGAGTAGTCTCTCATTGTTATGGTATTTATGAAAAATAAACTGGCGGGACGTAGCCCAGTGGTAAAATCGCTCACTTGATGTGCTGATCCCCGCCAGTGGTCCCATTGGGCTATTTCTCACTCCAATCCAGTGGTATTTGTTTTACTGTTTATGGAGTGGTGCCTATAAAAGTTTCCTTAATACTAATGGGAAAACGTAGCGGGTTTCCTCTCTAAGACTATATGTCAAAATTACCAAATGTTTGACATCCAATAGCCGATGATTAATAATACAATGGCCAATTGTCGTTAGTTAGGAACATCCAGGGTAGGACAAACAGAGTTGTTGTTTTATGGACGAGGTGCAACCTTTAACAAGAGCACGTCCAGTTTTCGCAGAGTATGCAACATTCAAAAAGGGCATCTATGATATTTAAAATTATATATAATAATATATTAACCATTGGTTGTTAAACAAAATCACTATAGAAGTATGTTAAGTCTTGTGTCATCTGTTGAGAGGTCTATAGAAGTATTTTAAGACTCGTGTCAGCTGTTGAGGTGTCTATAGAAGTAGTTTAAAACTCGTGTCAGCTTTTGAGATGTCTATAGAAGTATATTAAGACTCGTGTTAGCTGTTGGGGTGTCTATAGAAGTATGTTAAGACTCGTGTCATCTGTTGAGATGTCTAACAAAAACTGTTAAGAATCGTGCTAGCTGCTGAAATATCTATAGAACATTGTTAATGTGCTAGCTGTTGAGATGTCTATAGGACTACGTTAAGACACGTTTTAGCTGTTGAGGTGTCTATAGAACTATGTTAAGACACGTTTTATCTGTTGAGGTGTCCATAGAACTACGTTAAGACACGTTTTAGCTGTTGATGTGTCTATAGAACTACATTAAGACACGTGTTAGCTGTTGATGTGTCTATATAACTACATTAAGACACGTGATAGCTGTTGAGGTGTCTATAGAACTACGTTAAGACACGTGTTAGCTGTTGAGGTGTCTATAGAACTACGTTAAAACACGTGTTAGCTGTTGAGGCACGTGTTAGCTGTTGAGGTGTCTATAGAACTACGTTAAGACACGTGTCATCTGTTGAGGTGTCTATAGAACTACATTAAGACACTTGTTAGCTGTTGAGGTGTCTATAGAACTACGTTAAGAAACGTGTGATCTGTTGAGGCACGTGTCAGCTGTTGAGGTGTCTATAGAACTACATTAAGACCCGTGTTACCTGTTGAGGTGTCTATAGAACTACGTTAAGACACATTTTAGCTGTTGATGTGTCTATAGAACTACATTAAAACACGTGTTAACTGTTGATGTGTCTATATAATTATGTTAAGACACGTGGTAGCTGTTGAGGTGTCTATAGAACTACATTAAGACACGTGTTAGCTGTTGAGGTGTCTATAGAACTACATTAAGACACGTGTTAGCTGTTGAGGTGTCTATAGAACTACGTTAAGACACGTGTTAGCTGTTGATGTGTCTATAGAACTACGTTAAGACACGTGTCATCTGTTGATGTGTCTATAGAACTACGTTAAGACACGTGTTAGCTGTTGAGGTGTCTACAGAACTACATTAAGACACGTGTTAGCTGTTGAGGTGTCTATAGAACTGCGTTAAGACACGTGTCATCTGTTGAGGCACGTGTCAGCTGTTGAGGTGTCTATAGAACTACATTAAGACACGTGTTAGCTGTTGAGGTGTCTATAGAACTACGTTAAGACACGTGTTAGCTGTTGAGGTGTCTATAGAACTACATTAAAGGGACATTCCTAAGTTTGCTGCATTGTAAAATGTTTCCGATTAATAAAAATATTTCTACTATTAAACTTACATATTAAATATATTTTCTTGTTTGGAATATCAGTATCTGTATATTCAATGTGTTTCTGGTCGTCTTAATATTTGTAAGAAGCCCAAACTGAAGTCTGTCTTCAAATAATTTCGTACGTACGAAAAAACAAATTATGAAATAAAATTAAATTTTCGCTAGTACAAATATTGGAAACGATCAGAAACACGTTTAATATACAGCCACTAATATTTTATGCAGGAAACTATATTTGATATGTAATTACAATCGTTAAAAAGTCTCTGTTAGTCGATAACATCTTAAAAAACGCATCAAACTCAGGAATGTCCCTTTAAGACCCGTGTTAGCTGTTGAGGTGTCTAAAGAACTACGTTAAGACACATTTTAGCTGTTGCTGTGTCTATAGAACTACATTAAGACACATGTTAGCTGTTGATGTGTCTATATAACTATGTTAAGACACGTGATAGCTGTTGAGGTGTCTATAGAACTACATTAACACACGTGTTAGCTGTTGAGGTGTCTATAGAACTACGTTAAGACACGTGTTAGCTGTTGATGTGTCTACAGAACTACGTTAAGACACGTGTTAGCTGTTAAGGTGTCTATAGAACTACATTAAGACACTTGTTAGCTGTTGAGGTGTCTATAGAACTACGTTAAGACACGTGTCATCTGTTGAGACACGTGTCAGCTGTTGAGGTGTATATAGAACTACATTGAGACACGTGTTAGCTGTTGAGGTGTCTATAGAACTACGTTAAGACACGTGTTAGTTGTTGAGGTGTCTATAGAACTACATTAAGACCCGTGTTAGCTGCTGAAACACGGGGCTCGCATAATACAGTTTTTATTTCTCACTCACACTGGATCTTACGTTTTCTGGATCGTGCGATTGGCGGCAATTTGGCCGACGTACCACAAATCGGCAATGTTTGCTACGATCTCCATTTGCGATCGCATACTGCGACTGCTCTTAAGACTGGTAGTAGGTCATCGTACGATTGGTGGTACGTGTGGTCGTGCGAATAGAGAACATCGGTTGCAATATCAATCGTAGGTAATCGTGTGACTAGTGGTGGCGATCAGTGACCGATCATACGATCAATCATGGCGACTTGCGACCACTTGCACGATCAGTCGCAGTCAATCGCTGCCAGTTACAGCCAGTCGTGAGATGGGTCGTGAGATCAGATATGAAGGCTCGCGATCGTGCATCAGCAACAGTAGTCACCTAGCTCTCAAGTACACTTCGTCGAACTTTTCAAATGAAACTAAAATTGACTATACCTCCCAGGAGTAGCACGACCAATCGTGCGAATACTTGACCCGCGATCATGCACCACTGGCGGTGCGTCAATGCGCGACTGGTGGTACGACCATGTAAGACCTGTCTGCGACCTCTTACGATTTGGAAGTCAGAAGTTTTGAATATGACAGTCGACCTTGCTGCGATTGATTTTGCTCTGGCGATCTCACACGTCCTCTGCGAGCAGTCGCGCGCTCTTTCTACGATTTGCCCGCGATTGAGCATTTTTCGGTCGTAGCTAGATCGTAACCTGGTCGCAGGCCCGGTGTGACTGGGGCTTTATATATGATGTTGATGATACGGAAACACCGTGGTAAAATCCTTTACATATAATTATATTTTCAGGACACTTGACGAATCTGTTCGTTGGCTCCTTGCCAATGGAAGGCTTGACGAAGCCCGACGATTGATATCCAAAGCTGCCAAGGTGAACAAATATGACCCGAGAAAAGCTCTCGGTGTTTTGAACAGTCTGATAGCTGACCAGTCTGTAGCCGTTCCACGTTCAGCGGGAAGTCTGAAAGAGCTGCGAGAAAAGTTCCCCGATACAGAAACGAAAACACCGCTGATTCTGCCCGAGAAGGAAAAACTCAGCGTTGAGAGTAACCTACCTCAGTGTGGACACAAATGCGGGCATCTTGCAACAAAAGATGACACTTCTGCTGGTGTAACAAGAAGTCCAGCTGTCTGTAGCGAATGTTTGTCTGATCAGATTGATGGCCTGGAAGTGAATTCACATCAAAAGCCATTGTTAACACCAGAAAAGCTGGAAGTCGTAACAGATCCTGAAAATATGAGTTTGTCAAGTGCTGAAAGGGAGACGACCGCTTCACAACATGTATACCAGAAGTCGATAAATTACACGGTTCTAGATTTATTCCGCTCGATGATAGTACTCAGGGTGACCTTAATTATCTGCTATATCTGGTAAGCGTGCAGTAGTCTGATTTATGTATTTATACTCCCCGTTAAAATATATTTCTATTGTTATTGAATCGTCTATACATAAAATACACTTGCATAGATTCGAAGAATAATCAATTGTTTATCGTAAATTGCTAGGTCAAACTTGCAAGATATGATGACTATATAAATTTTCGAGTATTGACCAAAAATATTGCTTTTTAGGACGGAACTACTTTCACGCTGATTACGATCAGCAAAGGAATGTTCTTGTTTTACCCTACAATAATTAACTTTCCGTTACAGTCATTACAATAAATGTCATCCCAGTGCCCAGCTATAGCAACGGGAGTTTGTTCATTTATCAGTGTCCGTAAAAATTATGTCATCATGGAACGTCATGTCGATAATGACGTCATTTTTATTGGTACTTTGTCTTGGAACGTTAATGTTTTTTGGACAAAAACAATAAATCAAAATAAAATAATGATTAAAATAGCTTTACTAAGTATGTTTCAAATTTAAATATAAGTTAAAAAAACGAAAACACAAACAAACAAACAAAACACCATAAAAAAAACTAGTTCACTTAAGGATTGTGATGTTATTTCTTTTATGTTCATCCGGGTATGAAAACAAAAATCATACGCAAACTTCGCCGATTCACAAAATTTCCAGATGGGTTTGATTTTTTTTGTGGGTTGTTTTTCATCCCCCGATGAACCTAAAAGAAATAACAGACAATCATGAAGTAAACTAGTTTTTTTTCCCCCACTCGTCATAAAGCGAAGTGGAATCAAATTAAATTCCAGTCAGGTCTGTGACTAGAGTGAAATGTCCGTTATAGTCCGTCTTATCCTGCTACAAAAAAGATTGGTTTGACATAAGAAGAAAAGTAAACGAGTTTTGTAAAAAAAAATTAATTTTTTGTGTGCAAATTAGAAAACAATCGGCTCAGAAATAAATAACTGGTAGTAAATTTCATAGTATGCCAAAAAAAGAAGAAGAAAAAACCGCGTTCCCTGCAGGACGGACTATAGTTTGGGAAGCTAGACCTTGCATTATGCTTTTAGGTATCATATATATTTTGAGATTTTTAAGTTCGTTAAATTACTTAATTAATTGAAACATATTTTATTACTTTTTAAAAACAAATGGATTAGGCACAAGTTTTCCAACTTTCCTAATAGGACTTCTCAATGATATAAACTCATCACAACAGTAAAATATTTACGCAATTTAAATATAACGGAAATTAATCAAAAATTGCTATGTTCATGTATACTCATTTTATTAATGAATCAAGCGGCCTCTAATCCAAAACTATGTAGGTTAAATTATAAGTTTAACCCTATAAAAGTGCGTTTCATGATTAAGCCATCGGACATAGGGCTGGTAGGTACAGGGTTCTCAGCCCGGTACCGGCTCCCATCCAGAGCGAGTTTAACGACTCCATGGGCAGGTTTACGACAACTGCACCCTCTTTTCTCTCACTAACAACTAAACACTAGTCCACTGTCCTTGACAGACAGCCCAGGTAGCTGAGATGTGTACCCAGGACGGCGTGCTTGAACGTTAATTGGAAATAAGAACGAAAATAAGTTTAAATGAAATGAAATGAATTTATTATCATCATCATCATCATTATCATCATCATCATTGTAGAACTGTTCATATTGTTGATTCGTTGTAGGTGTGTGGACAGCTTAACGTACTACGGTTTGTTCTTGACCTCGTCTTCATTGGTTGGTGATAGATTCCTGAACTTTTTCCTGTCCGCCATCGTGGAGGCCCCCGCAGCCGTTGTTGTTCAACTCCTGTACTATAAGTAAACATGTAGATATTGTAACAGTAAACCAGGAAATGTTAGCCAGTATAAAATATTAGCGAATTTAGCGAGTCCATACAAAACGCTTACTGAAAACCTGGACCCAAATTCACAAAAAGGTGTACATTTATGTCTACGACTAGCACTTACGTCTGCCGTAGATTTACGTTTACGTGCAAGAAGCACTTTATTCTCAAAGACGGTCGTAAATGTAAACGTAACTTAGTGGACGTAAATCCACGACTTAACACTCTCACCGGAGAAATTTAAAAAACAAACATTAGAAACGATGGCTACCGGGTAAATAACAAATGCGCAAAACGCAATTTCGTTTGTCTTCTGCTAACAATAACATCGCGAACGGCGAACCATGACATTTTGGTATTGGTGAGGATCCGCGTTTTGGCACGAACGTGATTGATTGATTTCAACTTATTTTCGTGCTTATATCCAATTAAGGTTCAAGCACGCTGTCTTGGGCACACATCTCAGCTATCTGGGATGTATGTCCAGGACAGTGGGTTAGTTGTTAGTTGGTTAGTGGTTAGTGAGAGAGAAGAGAGTGTAGGCCTTACACCTATCCATTGAGCCCTTAAGAACTCGCTCTGGGTTGGAGCCGGTACCGGGCTGCGAACCCTGTACCTACCAGCCTGTAGTCCGATGGCTTAACCACTGCGCCACCGACGCCGGTCACGAACTTGAGGATATTTCTTAAAAAGGAAAAGATAACTCAGGAGAAATTGGCCGAGTCGAAAACATTCGTTCGATCACCAACAAAAATATGTTAAATCCGTGTGCGTTCGCCATCGCAAATGCTTCAATTATTGGAACTGCTGCCAGTTTTCGTAAATAATAGTAAATAACGGCGATCGTGCTTGATTTATTATATGAACACGACTTACGTGTAGCGTAAGTTGTAACTGGAAGCACTCTTATATTTACGTCCAACTTTACACGTAACTTACATTTTCGTTGTTTCGTGAATAGCTCTTCAGTCGTAGATTTACGTTTACGTGTAAAACTAGGCTTACGATATTTTGTGAATATGGGTCCTGGCCTGGTGCTTAAAAAACCTTTAGAACCTAGACTCGAGGCTCTAATAAAGTCTGAGATACTAACGTCATGACAACGCCATACAAATTGTGTGCCTGTGACGTCATTAGATATTGAGTTTTATAAGCTCGGGCCCAGATTAATATTGTGACACCGGTCTTGGTGGTGTCGTGGTTAAGCCAATAGGACATAAGGCTGGTAGGTACACGGTTCGCAGCCAGATACAGGCTCCCACTCAAAACGAGTTTTAACCACTCGGTGGGTAGGTATAAGACACTACACATTCTCTCTCACTAACCACTAACAATTAAAAACTAACCCACTGTCCTGGACCCACATCCCATATAAGTTGAGGTGTGTGCTCAAGACAGCGTGCTTGAACCTTAATTGGATACAAGAACGAAAATAAGTTGAAATGCAATTAAACATTTGGGGCTTTTTCCGCGAATACGCACCTTAGCTTATGTTCGCGACTTGAGGTTGGGCGCGAACGACGCGAAATAACATGCACGCTGGGTTTTTCCTCCCCCGGTTTGCAGTAATATTTTATGACGCTAAATTTAAGGAGAAAAAAAATACTATTTCGTTAGACGTTTGTGCACTCGTTTTGCAATGATTAACTGAACACACTACAATGGTTTGTTAGCATGCGCATTACTGCAATTTCCATTACATTTAACTTGTCTATAAGCTGCATACCGTCAAAATATATCTTTGAGACCATCCAATAACTTAAAGTCACAGACCCTAGTTTTAACCCTTAAAAATGGACACTAATCTTACTTAATCTATAACCCTGTAACTCATTTGGATAAAGAAAGAAATGTTTTATTTAACGACGCACTCAACATATTTTATTTACGGTTATATGGCGTCAGACTTATGGTTAAGGACCACACAGATTTTGAGAGAAAACCCGCTGTCGCCACTACATGGGCTACTCTTTCCGAATAGCAGCAAGGGATCTTTTATTTGCGCTTCCCACAGGCAGGATAGCACAAACCATGGCCTTTGTTGAACCAGTTATGGATCACTGGTCGGTGCAAGTGGTTTACACGTACCCACTGAGCCTTGCGGAGCACCCACTCAGGGTTTGGAGTCGGTATCTGGATTAAAAATCCCATGCCTCGACTGGGATCCGAACCCAGTACCTACCAGCCTGTAGACCAATGGCCTAACCACGACGCCACCGAGGACAGTCATTTGGATAAAGTAACAACATAGTGAAACATGAGTCTGTAACGTTGAAACGGTGAAATACCCTTACAAATAGACTACAACTCGACTCCATAACAAAGTTACTTCTCAGACGCACGTGCATTTTAATAATAATAATTACGGTATGTCTCTTTAAGCTTTTTTTTAAAATGTCGGATATGCCGATCTCGCTAAAGTTTTATGTGGTTAATATGTGACCTTTTTATTTTAAGATCGCTAATATTTTTTTGATTTATATTATTTGAAATGCTATGAGGTGCGATGGGTTGCGCTTTGTAATAAATACGTGCACACATGCGCGCGTGCACACGGACACACATTTTGGCTAGGGAGAAGGGTAATATTCAGTGTCCCCGTTTTCGACCTCCATATACTTTACTTTTCCACTTGCTGATCCGTGTGTATGTGTGTGTGTGTGTGTGTGTGTGTATTACTAACACAAAAACATTTAGCAATTTGGTAAATCTGCTCAAATAAAATAACACTCAAAGTGGATTACATTGATCATTTGTCAGAATAACAAGTGATTTTCAATACAAAATGAAATAAGTAACCGTCACGTAATTGAATGTAGCTTACTTTTAAATGTATTTTAAAAAATCGTTTTGTTTTACACTGGCGTAGGAAGCGGGACGGGGACAAGGGAGGGGGGCATTGTATATAATATATGTGTGCCCCCCCCCCCCCCCCCCCCCCCCACACACACACACAAACTTTTGGCACCTTCCTACTCCAGTGTTTAACGACACCACTAGAGCACATTGAACAAAATAAACTTTATCTTTAACACTGCTGCTACGTAGGTTTACGTTGTGAGCATAAACCGAGTCATGTTTTAATTGTTTGTTTTCAGAACTGGACGGAAACAAGTGAGCATTATCTTCCACGTTCTAGCAGGAGTGTTCCTAATAACGTCCGTTGCCATTTTAGGAAATGCGGGTAATTAAACTACCGACTATAGCGCCATGTATAGTATATATATATATAATATATATTGTATACTACATGCAGTTTATTGTATTACGTATTACAAAACACTTATAGCAACGCATAAATACATTTCAATAATGAGTTGGCTAAACAACTCAAAACAACTCAAAACAAAGAACACGCATTAAAAATAGTAATAATAATTAATAATAATAATAATATAAAAATTATAATATTAACATACACTTTTAACGATGTATATATATATATATATATATATATATATATATATATATATATATATATATATATATATATATAAATATATATAAGAATTGTTTCTCATTTTCTAGGAATTTATCGATGTATAAAAGTCACAAATGGTATAAAATCGCGTAGCGTAGCAAACAGTAAAGAAGTGTACCTTAAAACACTCAAAAATAATTTCTTTCGTTCTTACCGTCAACCATGTTCTGTAAATAAGCGTAGGAATACATGTATGCATACTATTGGAAATTGTCCGTCTAAAAATAAAAATAAGTATTGAATCAACAAAAACAGTGTATATATCTTTATTTTAACTTATATATATAACATAAATATCTCATCCAGTTTCCCTTATTTTTTTAATCGAGAAAACAGGTCACTTCCTTGTTCTATTTTTAAAACGATCACCGAACTGGGTCATTGGGCTTCTCGCCCATCCAGCTAAAAATAGTTCCAATCGATCTTGGTCTTCCGTGATGACGTATTTTTATGAGGTTTATGGAAGGATAACGCTTGGTTTATTAGTGACGTCAGCCAATCAGATTACAGTAAATCGTATAAATTCAGAAAGTTTGTAATTATATATATATATATATATATATATATAAACACAATACAATACAATACAAAATCAGTGGAGACATACATGGTTGACTGGAACTGGCAGTGTTGGGGTAAGACATTTATATAGCAATCGATTGTCATTTAAGCATGGCAAAATGTATAAACTTAGCTAGATTTATTGTAATTCTCCAGGAGCGTCGGAAGCAATTAAAAGTTGGTACGGCGATGAAAGCAATGTATATGATGAGATTTGTACTATGCGAGCGCCATAGGAAGAGAAAACAAAACCGCTACTGGCCCAGAAAGTGGCACCATCCCATGGACAGGACAGCACATACCACGGCATTTGATGTACCAGTTGTGGTGCACTGGCTGGAACGAATAATAGCCCTATGGGCCCACTGATGGGGATCGATCCCAACCCAAACCGACCGCGCATCAAGCGAGCGCTTTACCACTGGGCTACGTCTTGAATCCGTGGACAGGACACAGCAATTAATCATCTTCAGAGTGAGAAATGGATAATGCCGCCTACTCTCCCACCTCTATAGACTCAAACTTGCCCACTCTGATGAATGTCCATGTGGCACAGATGCCTAAACTTCGAAACACATTCTTCTGTTCTGCCCATCATATAACACTCGGAGACAAGAAACCAGCTGGCGGTATCCTGTGGACCTCAAAGAGAAACTTTGTGGACCAGCGACGTCCCTTCGACAGACAGCAGAGAAGAAGAAAAAGAACCACAACAACAACAACAACAAAACTGCAATCAAACATTACTTAGATTTTGTTGTCTAGATTATCCATTTTCGTGCATACGACGTTTTTCTAGTCTCTGGTCATCCTGGTATTTCTAATACCACGAAATGCAATTTTCTTATTGAAAGACATCACAATGGAAATGCTGATGACACAGTATCCCAAAGACTCGTGGACAAGGGTGTACACATATGGTTCCGCCAAAGATGCTGTTCAAGATGGAGGTGCGGGAATATACATCGACATGCCCAACGTCGAAATATTACAAACCTCCATTGCCACAGGCTCCAATTGCACTAACTACAACATGCTGTTACTGCAAGAAGAAAGAAAAAAGGTGAAGTCGTCCTCTTAAGCGATGCTAGGTCTGTCCTGCAATCCTTAAAAGATCCACAAAACACAGACACAAATAAACTTGCAACATCTCTAATAGATTTTGGATCAAAAACAAAGAAGCTAATACGTCAATGGCTACCAGGGCACTGTAAAGTGGCTGGAAACAAAAACAAAAAAGCTGACAAGTTAGCGAAAGATGGATCAACGAAAGAACAAGTCGACAACAATATCTCTATCCAAGAAGCTAAATCTATCATAAAGTCTGCCATGAAAACAAAATGGAGCAAACACCACCCACTCTATGATAAACATGCCTATTATCAACTCGGCCGTAGAGAACAAGTCATAATCTTCTGACTAAGATGCGGACACAACAGACTGAGACATCATTTGCACAGAACATTCAAAATTGGCGATTCCGAAGACTGCCCTTGTGGACAAGCAGCTGAAACACCCTACAACACTGCAGCCTACACAACACATCCAGACAATTAATATGGTCAAACACAGCAACACTTGCCACAAAAATGCATGGAACAGTCACTGAACTAATGAACACCACCTCTTTTGTGGGAATGACTGGTCTGATGATTTGACTAACGAAGAACGAGAAGAAGAAAAAAAAAAGACGCACGAGTCTAAGAAGTAACGGCTATGTAGACGAACTGTAGTCTGCTTTGTAAGGCTATTTCCCTGTTTCTACGTCACAGACTCTTTTTTCGCTGTATTGTAACTGTATCTAGATGTGTTACAGGTGTGTAGATTAACTGAACTTAGTGTCCATTTTTACAAGTTGTAACTAGGGTCTGCGACTTTAATGGCTTGTTTACCTCAATCAACGCTGAACTTGTAAAACTAACCCTATGACGTCATGTTCCAATAATCGATTATGGTCGAAAATGTATTCGTCTAGCTGGCTCTACCTGTGTGATGATCGATTATAGGAGTCCATAATCGATTGTGTGGGAAAATGTTAACTATAACTGATTTTCCAGTTTCAAATGCTGGAATTAATGTAAATATGTTTTCACGTGTACATACAGAAAAAAGGTTATTAAATAGTTGTTACGGGCAAAATTAGCGATGTGTAGGCTCCATCCTTGGAGAACAAGACAACAGGTGCATTTTCATATGATTTACATCCTTATTATGTCCAAATAGTTATATAGTTTGTTTTGTTTAATGACACCACTAGAGCACATTGATTAAATAATCATCGGCTATTGGATGTCAAACATTTAGTCATTTCTGACTCGTAATCATCAGAGAAAACCCGCTACATTTTTCCTATAACAGCAAGGGATGTTTTATATGCACTTTCCTACAGACAGGAAAGCACATACCACGACCTTTGACCAGTTGTGGTGCATTGGTAGGAACGAGAATCCAAACAGTTGAATGGAGCCATAGAGGTGGTTCGATCCTGCGACGCAAGCACCTGAAGCGAGCATATCCCGCCCCTATGTCCACATAATTCTAACCGATTGTGTAATCGAAGGTTGGTTGGCTGGTTAATGCCAACAGATTATTACCGATGGTCGACGCTGAAAATCCAATCGATTCCCAAACACTAATAGGTGCTCCCAAAAAGGGAACTAGACAAAACCACGGTTACTTACTTGATTTTTGTTTTGAAATGACGTGCATTGTGGTTTGCATTGCCATAAGCGTACGAGACCGGGTGTGTGTGTCACTGCCCCCCACCCTCCGCCCAAGTGCTGGAGCAAAACCTCAAATTATAAAAATATTCGGGCAAAATGTGCTATCCTTTTCAAAGTAGTTGTAATCCATGTATGTATATATATATATATATGCGTAGTGATTCGTTTCCAACCCTATATAGCTGTTTAGTAGTAATGCTAATATGAATAAATGTTGTTATTCAGATTCGGCATTCTCCAATAATTCGGGCAAAAGCCAGCCGTTCCCTTTAAAAAACATGGGAGCCCGTACGCTTATGCACACCGCCCTATTGTGCTGATAAGATTGTTAAAGTATATGAAGTTATTGTCTCCATACGTTTTTAGGGACGTTACGTAGCTCAGTGGTACAGCGCTCGCCTGATGCGCGATCGATCTCGAATCGATTCCCGTCGGTGGACCCATTGGGCTATTTCTCGTTCCAGCTAGTGCTCCACAACTGGTGTAACAGAGGCCGTGGTATGTACTATCCTGTTTGTGGAATGGTGCATATAAAAGATCACTTGCTGTTGATCGAAAAGGAGTAGCCCATGAAGTGGCGACAGCGGGTTTCCTCTCTCAATATCCGTGTGGTCCTTAACCATATGTCTGACTCCATATAACCGTAAATAAAATGTGTTGAGTTCTTCGTTAAATAAAACGTTTCCTTCCTTCCATAAGTTTTTAACAAAAACAAATTAATTATCTAGCATTTTGAATAATTAATTGTTCTTAACATATTTATTTGTATTTGAGTTAGCTTAAACATTGATGTTTTGTTTATACTAATCTATGCATTTCATATTTCAGGAAATAGTGAGATTGGAAAAATTATGTCAAATGTATTCAATCTTCTTGGAAAATTCGCTATCTCAGCTTCGTTTGGTGCACTGTATGTGTATGGGCCAGAAGTATTCCCAACAAACCTAAGGTAAGTATAAGACAGGCATGTAGAAGGCAAACTTCATAATTCTAATCACAATATTAGTTGTAATCCATATAAAAATGCGTAGTGATTCGTTTGGAACCCTATATTATATAGCTGTTTGGCAGTAATGCTAATATGGCCATTTTAGTTTAATTCGGGCAAAAGCCATCCTGCCCCCCCCCCCCCCCCCCCACACACACACACACACTCACACACACACTTTCAAATATAATAATTATCCAATCACATTGAATGTTTATTTTGATCGACTGATCATATTCCAAAACCATAGTGGGATATTCAAAACCAATCGAAATATTAACATTAAGTGGAGACATGCATTAAAACAAGTTCCATTCTATCTGATAGGTTACTTAGTAGCTGCCATAGCATATCATGTATCACAGTCTGAACAGTACAGCTAATAGAGAAAAGGTGTATATTAGTTTACACATATACCACACCTTAAAACCAATGGTAAAGCGCTCGCTTGGTGTGTGGTTGGTCTGGGATCGATCCCCGCCGGTAGGCTTCTTGGGCTATTACTCGTTTCAGCCAGTGCACCACGACTGGTATATCAAATGCCGTGGTATGTGATATCCTGTCTGTGGGATGGTGCATATAAAAGACCTCTTGGTACTAGTGAAAAGAATGTAGCGAGTTTCCCTTCTAAGACTTGATTTCAAAATTAAAATTGCCAATAAATCAATGTGCTCTAGTGGTATCATTAATCAAAACAAACTTTGTTGGTTTTATTACAATATGAACAGTATATATGTGTGCTAAGGATATCCAATAGCCGATGACTAATAAATCAACGTGCTCTAGTGGTGTTGTTAAACAAAACAAACTTTAACTTTGTTGGTTTTATTACAATATGAACAGTATATGTGTGCTAAGGATATCCAATAGCCGATGACTAATAAATCAATGTGCTCTAGTGGTGTAGTTAAACAAAACAAACTAACCTTCTGAAACCTTTGGGACGGGACGTAGCCCAGTGGTACAGTGCTCGCCGTCGGTGGGCCCATTGGGCTATTTCTCGTTCCAGCCTGTGCTCCACAACTGGTGTGACAAAGGCCGTGGTATCTACTATCCTGTCTGTGGGATGGTGCATATAAAAGATCCCTTGCTGCTAATCGAAATGAGTAACCCATGAAATGGCGACAACGAGTTTCCTCTCCCATTATCTGTGTGGTCATTAATGATATGTTCGACGCCGTATAACCGTAAATAAAATGTGGTGAGTGTATCGTTAAATAAAACATATCCTTCCGTTGTTCTAAAACCTTTAACTGGTCGATTTTTCAGGACGGCTGGTATGGGGATATCGTCTGCCTTCTCCAGAATAGGCGGAATGGTAGCACCGTATTCCAGAATTCTCGTAAGTATAGAGAACAGAGGTCAAGTCTCGTCTTTAGTCAAACCTGCTCAAGCAGCTATCTGTATTCACTGGCCACTATATATATTATGGGACAGTCGATGATGACGATGGTGATGATGGTGGTGGTGGTGGTGGTGATCTTGGTATCTTCCTGTCTCAATAAGTCTAGGTAATGCATATCGAAATTTATCAACATATATATATATATATATATATATATATATATATATATATATATATATATATATATATATATATATATATATATATATATATTATGGGACAGTCGATGACGACGATGATGATGGTGGTGGTGATGGTGGTGGCGGTGGTGGTGATCTTGGTATCTTCCTCATTTGTTTACTTCAATGTTTTTTATGACTAGTAGATCTTCATGTTGTCGTTTTTCTTCAGTCTATAACGATGATGATGGTACTGATGATGATGATGATGAACTAATAGATCTTCTGTGTGTTGTTTCTTTAATCTATAACGATGATGATGACGATGACGATGGTGATGTTGAACTAGTAGAGTTGTTTTTATTATTATTATTGTTATTACTATTGTTGTTGTCGTTTATAATGATGATGAACTAGTAGATCTTCTCAGTGTTGTTTCTCTAGTCTATAACGATGATGATGATGATGATGGACTAATATATCTTCTCAGTGTGTTGTTTCTCTAGTCTATAATGATGATGATGATGGACTAATAGATCTTCTCAGTGTGTTGTTTCTCTAGTATATAATGATGATGATGATGTTCTCAGTGTGTTGTTTCTCTAGTCTATAATGATGATGATGATGGACTAATAGATCTTCTCAGTGTGTTGTTTCTCTAGTCTATAATGATGATGATGATGGACTAATAGATCTTCTCAGTGTGTTGTTTCTTTAGTATATGATGATGATGATGATGATGATGAGATGATGATGATGAACTAGTACATCTTCTCAGTTTGTTGTTTCTTTAGTCTATGATGAACTAGTAGATCTTCATATTGTGATGTTCCTTCTATTCATAAACAATTATGATGATGATGTTGTTGGTAGTGATGATGATGGTATTGATGATGATGATGATGATGATGATGGTGGTGGTGGTGGTGGTGGTGATGATGATTATAATGATGATAATGCTAATAATGATAATGGTGGTGGTGATGATGGTGGTGGTGATGATAATGATGATGATGATGATGACGCTCATGATTATGATCTTTATATTGTGTTGTTTCTTTAGAGTCGAAGGTTCATCTGGGGTCCAGGAGCCTTGTTTGGTTTTATGTGTCTTCTGGCTGCATTCCTGGTGATGTTTCTGCCAGAGACCAAGGGCAGAGAACTCCCGACTACCATCGAAGAGATGGAGAAATCCATTGTTGAAACGGCAGGGCTTTGCAAAACACGGAACAAGAAGAATCTACGCCAGGAACAAGAATAATGAAAAATATTCAACAATATTAAAACTCTAAACGTTATTAACTGGACCATGATGTAGCTCAAAAGTTAGAATACTAGACTACAGAGAGAGAGAGAGAGAGAGAGAGAGAGAGAGAGAGAGAGAGAGAGAGAGAGAGAGAGAGAGAGAGAGAGAGAGAGAGAGAGAGAGAGAGAGAGAGAGAGAGAGAGAATGAATGAATGAATGAATGAATGAATGTTCAACGATACCCCATCACACACACAAATAAACGGCTATTGGGTGTCAAAGAAAGGTACAAGATGATCAACATCAATTTAAAATTCCAAAATTATTCATAAAACATAATGCAAACATAATCTACGAAATAGTCAATTTTATGAAAGACACAATGAAGTATGAAGGACACGTGAAGTGTATTAATATTAAATATGAAAGACAAAATAAACGCCATGGTCACACGATGAAAACAGTGTATGGAGTTGTGGTTTGCAAACCAATGTTGCACCGAAATAGCGACACAAAACGAAAAACATGTTTGAAAATATTATCACAGATGCTTATAGAACGAATCTTAAATTTTTAAAGAGATACTCCATTCTCAGCACAGCACACGCAGGAGAGAGAGAGAGAGAGAGAGAGAGAGAGAGAGAGAGAGAGAGAGAGAGAGAGAGAGAGAGAGAGAGAGAGAGAGAGAGAGAGAGAGAGAGAGAGAGAGAGAGAGAAGGGGAGGGGGTATTGAGAAAGGATAGAAAGCCTACTGACAAAATTGAAGAATAAATAGCGGAGCTATATAGGCCGAAAGGCCTGTTGTTTGTTTTGTTTTGTTCTGTTTGTTTTGTTTTGTTCTGTTTGTTTTTGTATTTTGTTTTGGGGGATTTGTGGGGGTTCTACACAACAGACTTGTGCATCAGCCACGAGTGAATGGTGTAATCGTTTTACAATTTTTATTAGCAGATAAAACCAGTGTCTTCATCGTGTTTTTTCAAAATACACATGTACACAAAGTAGCTACTTATATATATATATGTACATTCAACATGATGGACAAAACATACAAGATGCAAAGCTGAAATTGCAGGGTATATTTTTATAACGGTAAAGAAGGACAGTATGAAAACGGGGTGAATGACTGGAAGAACAGAATGTTGGAAGAACAGAATGCCATTTTCAAGTAAGCGAAATAAAGTTGAAGTTTGTTTAGTTTGACGCTACTAGGGCTCATCAATTTATTAATTATCGGCTGAGCTTTGTGGATATCAAACATTTGGTAATTTTAATTCTTAGAAGAACCAGCTACATTTTTGCATCACCAGCAAGGGATCATTTATATGCACTTTTTCACAGACAGGACACACATACCACGACCATTGATATACCAGTCGTGGGGCTCTGGTAGAGACGGTGGAAGAAACAATCTCAAAATGGGTACTCTTAGATGATTCGAATCAATAAGGCAAGAACATCAGGCATGTGCTGAGGCATGAATGAGAGAGAGAGAGAGAGAGAGAGAGAGAGAGAGGAGAGAGAGAGAGAGAGAGAGAGAGAGAGAGAGAGAGAGAGACTGACATACAGACAGACACACACACACACACACACACACACACACACAGAGACAGACATAGAGAGAGAGGTAGACAGACACAGACAGACACAGAGAGAGGCAGACAAATAGAGAGAGAGACAGACAGACAGACAGACAGAGCCAGACGGATATAAAGAGAGAAGGGCCATAGCCGTATTGTAATTCATATCTAACACTATTACTATCACCGATAACACGTATATGATGTATTGTATAAAGTCGATTATCATGCAACCATGCTTCCTGTTGACCTGATAACCTCTACCTGATAATTCGAATTGTCATCATGTCACTATGGGTTGTGCTCAGGTAGGTCGTTTTCTCGTTTTTCAAACATCCATTTACAGCAATAATTGTTGAACTGCATAAATAAATATATCATTTACACTTCCTGTAACATCAAATTACCTTCTAGTTTTCAATTCCCCATTATTCGCTCCCATTCAGAACTAGCTAGCTAACAAAAGAAAGAATGTTTACATTGGGATCAGCGTCTGGCGTCACAGTCGCTACTAGCCATTGACGTACATAGGTCGTCTTCAGGTCACACACAAACGAGTTTACTGCACAGAAAAAGATACAATAATCGTATTGTGACACAACAGACTATGAAATATAAAAGTATTTTATTTAAAATTTGGAAACACATAACTTTTAGGCTGGCTATGCCATTCCCAAAATACATTTGGGCACCTGTTATTGTCTGACATCCGGAAGTAGTTTCTACACGATCAAATTAATAGTTTTTATACCGCTTTTGACTCAAACATATTACAAAAATATAACTTGAAAAAAAAATCAGGTTACTACGTTTTGATATCGTGGTTATTTGGCTCGGTTCAGTAACGGTGTAACAGGCTCGATGAAGCTCACCTGTTGCACCGTTATCTAAACCTCGCAAAATAACCATGATATCAAAACGTAGTAACCTGATATTCTATATATATATATATATATATATATATATATATATATATATATATATATATATATATATCGTCGGCGAAATGACAAAAGGTCGTAACTACGCTTTTGGCGAGAAATCACTTTTTGGAATTTCCAGTTAGAATGTTCATGTTCTGCTTTTGTCAAAAGATCGTAACTATCGGCCTATTAGAAAGTGGTTGACTGTCACATGACAAATAGTCGTATTATAACTGGTCCAAGAAACAAAATGACAAAACGTTGTATCTACAAAGCGGGATGCTAGAGTGTGGACATGACGCTCAGCATTGCATTATGTTCACACATTACATGGATTACATGTAAATAAAACCAGTTAATTACACATGTATGGGTATTTAATCCATGTATAGATTCCTTCAACCTGTGTTAAATTCTAGATCAAAATGTCGTAACTGACATTTTCAATGACATTTCAGGTGTAAAATGTCGTAAGTACATTTGTAGACCTGACACATAGGGTAAAACGTCCTAATTTCGGACGTAGCCGTAACTATGGTACACCCACTATTAAGTAGTTATCACTGTTAACTGTTAATATGTTTGCATAACAACGACTATAACAAAATAACGTGGGGGTTTTTAATATTCAGTTTTTTTGCTCTACTGTAAAATTTTGAAAAGTGTAGTTACGAGGTTTTGTCATTTCGCCGAGTAGAATCTCATTGGCGTGATCACTGTCGGTGCATCAAACTCAGTTCGACCTATCGGGAAGTTCGAACCATGCATTCGGCCGTTGTAGGATGCTTCTGTAACACAAAAATCAATCCGACAACCTCGCATATTTCCGTAAAACCGGCTTGGGCTAGACGGTCCGATTGACTCATTAGTAAAGAAGTCGCCGTCAAATGTCGGATGAGATATATATTTGTAACTATTATTTATCACCGTTAAATAAACAAATAACAAACACACTGGTAGTCTATATTTATAAATATTTATTAATTTAGAAAGTCGTTTTTCATTACGCTGTTGTAGCATCTTTTGTGACATTGACATTTTATAATAGTTCGAGCTATATATGTTTAATTTAAAAGTTCTGACCAATAAACCGGTTCGAGAGAAAGCTTCTGTTCGACCCCAGGGGTATTCGACCAATCAGCACCAAAATAAAAGTGTTTAACAAAGCGAAAAATCGGGACTTTGTTCTTTGTTCGAGAATACCGGTAGGTTCGACCGTTGGGCGTTCGAGCCAATGAGATTCTATTGTATATACAAACAAAGTGTTTGTTATCGTCCTAATGTTTCTAGTAGCCCAAAACGAATTTTACCTCTCCCCCAAAAAAAATATATGTTACAAAGTAAAATGAAAAATTACTTGTTCTTCTTCTTCTTTTCGTTCGCTTGTTGACTACACGTCGAGGCCAGCAGTGACTATGAACGATACGGTTCTCTGTAGATCATTTCTTGTGCCATAGGATGTAGGGCTTCTGAAAGTCTGTCGAGCTTGTTGTTTTCAAGAGCCTGGAGGGCAGAGAGAGCATCAGTCAGGAAGACGACGTATGAGCAGTTCTCCTCTCTGGTGCTGATGATGTGGGCAGCATGAATGAGAGCCTCTGCAGCATAGTTTGTGCAGTATTTCTCTGTAGGAAAATGTGCCTCCTCTCGGTAGCCACTAGGGTCCATGATGTATATTCCAGCCCCTCCGTTTTCCACTGCATTTGTTGCAGATCCATCAGTATATACTTGTGTCCATGATGTCTCTGGGTACTGTTCATCAATCATGGCCAGTGTCAGGGCTCGTTTGTATGGTTCACTGTGTTCCTCTCCAGGGGTGATGTGTTGGACCACTGTGCAGATCTTTACATTGTCTAGTTGTGGTTCCCATGGTGGGATGCAACTGACAGTACTAACTTGATGGATTTTATCTGGGAGTTGTCCTTTATGTTGCCTCAGGAGTGATTTGCTCTGTTTATGAAAGCTAGTTCTTTTGAGTCTGGTGCAGGGATAGTCATTCATTCTCTTGTTCATTTGGTGTTCTGGCAAAGACTTGGTGGCTTGTATCATGAGCTTTGAGTCCCTACGTTTGCTGAGGGGTATGATGCCAGTGAGCTGTTCCATTTTCTCAATGGGGGTTGACCTCATTGCTCCAGTTATTATCCTGAGTGCTTGGTTTTGAACCCTGTCTAGTTTTTGTTGATGTCACTTTGCTGCTGTTGACCATGCATTGGATCCGTACTCAAGATGTGGTCTGATTGCTCCTTGGTAGACACTTTTCAGTATGTTATGATCAGCACCCCACTTGGTGCCAGCTAGTTTTTTCATTATGGCAAGGTTTCTTCGAGTTTTGGCCTCGGCTTTCTCTAGTTGTGGTTTCCAGGTCTGTCTCTTGTCAAAAGTGACCCCCAGGTATGTCTGTTGGTCCTCATACTGGAGAGGTGTGTCATCAAGTTTGAGGTTGCCTGTTTCCTGTTTTGTGGAGAGTGAGAAAGGAGTGGCAGCTGACTTGTCTTTGTTGATTGTCATGCACCAGTCTCGAGTCCAAGGTGTAGCATTGTCAAGGGCAATCTGCATGCGATATGTTGCTGTTGTTGCATACTCCTCCGAGCACCACAAAACTAGGTCATCTGCATATAGTGCTGCATGTATCCCTTTGGGTAGTTGTGTGACCAGGTCATTGATAAAAATGATGAAGAGAGTAGGTGACAGTACTCCTCCCTGAGGTACTCCATGGCGTACAAGTACTTTCTTGCTGTGTTGGCCATCTACCATTACTCTCGCCCTTCAGTTGTGAAGATAAGACTTGCTCCACCTGTACATGTTGCCACACATACCGTTTTTTTTGTGTGTGTTTTTTGTAGCTTTGCTAGCAGGCCATCTTTCCAGACCTTGTCAAAGGCCTTTTGCAGATCATTGAAGGAGGCAAGAACAACCTTCTGTGCTTGGAAAGCATCTTCGATTACTTGTGATAGGTAGGTGGCCTTGTCTTCTGTGCTGCGGAATTGTTTAAATCCTGCCTGCTCTTGTGTGATGACGTTCTCAGTGTCAAGAAACGGTTGAAGCCGATGGTTGATAATGCGCTATAGGGTCTTGCAGACACAGCTAGTTAGGCTGATGGGTCTATAGCTGCTTGCCTTTTGTTTGTTTTTACCTTTTTTCAGTATGGGTATCATCACCGCCTCTTTCCAGATTTGTGGCACCTTGCCTTCAGACCAGCTTAGGTTGAATATTTCCAACAGTTTGGATCGCGCAGTTATTGCCTAGGTGTTTCAGCAGTTCATTAGTAATACCATTCAGTCCTGGAGATTTCTTATTTTTCAGATGTTTGAGGGCATTTTCAAGTTCTGGTAGAGTTATACTATTCATCATGGAATCTTGCAGGGTAGCTCTACTTACGGTTTCTTTTTGTTCCCTTCGTGCTTCTTTCATCTAAGTTGTTGTGATGGTAATGTCACTTTTCTTGGCATATGTCTTTGCTAAAAGATCAGCAGATTTCTTACCTGCGAGTATATTTCCATCCTCCATTAGAGTGATTTTCTTTCCATGGGATTCTTCCTCATTCAGTTGTTTTGTAAATTTCCATAATTTGGTGCTGTCCTTTTCAAGGTTGAGTGCAGCAGTTTTGTCTCTCCAGCTTTTTCTTTTGGATTCAATCTTGGTTCTGAGGTATATGGCTTTAGCATGCTGGAGCTTTAGGTTGTTTTGGCTCGGGTTAGACTCTGCTTCTTCCCCTACCCGGGTCAGTTCATCATGTACCATTTGAAGTTTTTTATATTACAGTAAGGAGCATATACTTTCTTGACTCTTCTTGGGATATTTTCTTTGGCAGCTTTAATGATTTGGAAGTTGAATTCCTTCACTACATTGTCTATGTTCCTTCCCTGCACTTCAATTTCTTGCAAAGCTTGAAAAGTTCCCATTTGGCTTTCTTGTAGTTCCACCTTGGGGGCTGCGAAGCTATATGGATTTTGCTATCACTTAAGGTTAGGAGGACCGGTCAATGGTCACTTCCCCCTATATGTGGTCCTACTTCTCGACTAATGACTCTACGAATATCGTCAGTACAGAAGGCAAGGTCTGGGGAGGTTGTGGAATGCCAACGCCTGGAATAGAATGTTGGTTGATCAAGTGGGTCATTGATGAGATTAAGGTTATTTCCATCCTGCCAGCTTTCTATCTCCTCTCCTCTTTTGTCAATGTTGTTGTAACCCCAGCTCTGGGATTGGCTGTTGAAGTCTCCAACAAGTAGGAAGTTACTGTCTGGATATCATCAAAGGAGAGTTCTTTGTCATTTGGGCACTAAACATTTTCCATGTGAAGCTCAGACGTTTTATGTTTTGATCTTGACCCCAATGAATTCAGCTTCCTCCATATATCTATTGGTTTCAATGGCACTGATGTTGTTTCTAACCAGAGTGACTACCCCACCCTTAGTTTTTCCACTGCGACCACTTCTGAAGGTCTGGTAACCTCTGACTTTGAAGCTCATCGATTCTTTCACATGGGATTCTTGGATGCAACAGATGTTGATCTGGTTTTCATGCATAAAGTGCTGAAGCTCTGTCTTCTGTTTTGAAACTCCCTCAGCATTCCAGTGCATTATGTTGATAGGGGTGTTTTCTTTTGTTGCTTTTGTCTTGCCAGTAGCTTTCCTTCCTTATCCTCTGGCTCCGCGAGACGGTCGGGAAGGACTTCCAGTAGCTGAGGGTGGGCTCCCTCGAGATAAGAAGCCCGGCGCTGCACCTGCCTGATGAGTCATCACAGGGCGAGCACCGATCAAGTTACATTTTTAAATAACTTGTAAGATAAATGGTATCCAACGGCTCAGTCATGTAGTATTCTTTATTTATTATGCAACCATGCTTCCTATTGACCTGATAACCCCTATCTGATAATTCGAAGTGTTATCATGTCACTAGGAAATGAGTTTTGCGCATGGCGGATGCTTGCTCAATTTTCAGTTAGGTCGTTTTCTCATTTTTCAAACATCCATTTACAGCAATAATTGTTGAACTGCATATATAAATATAACATTTACACTTCCTGTAACATCAAATTACCTCATAATTTTCAATTCTCCATTATTCGCCCCCCATTCAGAACCAGCCAGCGTTTTGAATTAAACATTTTGAAACAAAAAAGCAAGTAGCTTCCTGCAAAGAATGTTTACATTGGCGTCACAGTCACTAGCAGCCAGTGATGTAGATCTTCTTCGGATAATACAGAACAAAATACCAAAATTGTAATGATGTGACACAACAGACTTTGAAATATAATTAAAGTATTTTATTTAAAATTTGGAAACACATACCTTTTAGGCTGGCTATGCCATTCACAAGATGCTTTCCGGCACCTGCTATTGTTAGACTTCCGGTAGTAGTTTCTACACAATAAAACTAATAGTTTCTATACCGCTTTTGACTGAAACATATTACAAAAATATAACTTGAAAGGGGTTGCATGATAAAACAAAATCAGGTTAAAATATTTTGATATCGTGGCTATTTGGCTAGGTTCGATAACGGTGTAACAGGCTCGCTGAAGCTATATATCCCGAGTTTGCTACCTCTGTAACATGTTTCCGACTAACATAGAGAATAATACATGAGTTTCCGTTTGATACCATTTATCTTACAGCGAGTTGTTTATAAACGTATCCAACTTTGACATAGGACCTTTAAACTTATTACAGTTTATTATTATTCTTTTTTGTCAGGGTGAGTAGTAACAATCACTTGCACGTTTACACACACACACACACACTCACACACACACACACACACACATACATACACACATACATACGCACACACACACACACATACATACACACACACATACACACATACATACGCGCGCGCACACACACACACACACACACACACAAACATACACACACACATACACACACACATACATACATACACACACATCCACACACACACATACATACACACTCACACACACATACATACACACACACATACACACACACATACACACACACACACACACACACACATACATACATACATACATACATACATACACGCACATACACACATACGCGCGCACACACACACACATACATACACACACACACACACATATATACACACACACACACATACATACACACACACATACACACACACGCATACATACACACACACACATACACACACACATACATACATACACACACACTCACACACACACACACACACACACACACACACACACACACACACACACACACACATACATACATACATACACGCCATTTTGTTACACCCCTTTGTATATTAAATACCTCAGAGAACTGTCTTTTAACATATAAATAATATAATATGTAGGGTCTCCACGAGTACTCGAGTAAGGGCCGAGTCTAGCATCACTCGAGTCCGTGCAAGGAAGAGCACCCTCATATACATACACGCCATTTTGCCATACTAATATGGTTGCCGCCAGTTACATTATAGGGTTATGAGACATGGAGGGAAACCAAAAGTCCAGTATGTGGAATGCAATACAATTGCATGATTTGGCATCGATTTTCAGCGCTGGAATTAAGATATATAATACTGTTTTACTTTATTCCTTAGTCTCATTATCATCTAGTGTAAGTGTCGGGTGCTCTGGTCCGGGTCAAGTTTGACCCTCGAGCACTCAAGTCAAATAGTTTTGACTCGTGGAGGCCCTAATAATGTGGTAGGCCTACTAAGTTACTAACATCGCGGGCGGATTTTAATATCAGCCTTATTTGTAATACTTTTTTATTTTGTTATAAAACTTATATTTACGCTTCCATTGGTCCAGACGTAGCAACGGGTGTTTGTTCATAGCTCGATGAATGTAAACAAATTTTCGTCAGAGAACGTTATACCTGATGACGTCATTTTATATTGGTAATTTGTTTTACTGGGCGTTATTTTTCAAACCAAAAAAAGTATGGAAAATAAAATATTAACTTTTAATGTAACTTTTAGTAAGTATGTTTCAAATTTAATTATAAGTATTGTCTGTTTGTTTTTTTAAGTTCATCTGGGTATGAACAAAACAAAAACAAAAAATCATCCGCAAACTTATATGAGAACGGCTTCACCGATTCACACAATTTGTGAATGATTTTTGTTGTTGCTGATACCCAGTTACTGACATCACGGGCGGATTTCAGTATCAGTGTTCTTTTTAATATTTTTTCTTTTGTTATATTTACGCCTTTGTGGCTATGCAGATTTAATTACCTCAGTATTGTTATATAGATATATTTACGCTTTTGTGCTTCGGTGTTTTTATATAATTTTCCTTTTCAGTGAATCCCCTCTAAACCAGACACCCTCGTAACCAAGTAAAATGTCCGGGTTCAAGAGGTGATTTTTAAAAAAAAGGACAGTGAAAAATGTCCGGTTAGGAGGGAATTCTTGTTTACAGTGTGTCCGGTTTTGAGAGATTTCACTATATATGACTTGTGCATTTTTGTTAGACCGACCAGTTGCTTGATTTTACTATAATCGAACTCTGTTATGTATTTCTCTTGATTTGTTAGATTTGTTGTGCATTACAATTATCGCTCCACCAGTGGTAAAACGCTCACCTGATGCATGTTAATCTAGGATCGATCCCCGTTGGTGGATCCACTAAACTATTTCTCGTTGCAGCCAGTGTTCCATAACTGGTGTAATAAAGGTCGTGATATGTACTATCTTGTTTGTCATAGGCGTACGGTCTCCCGTGTTTGCAGGAGGGTAGGCTGGCTTGTCCTAATTAAAGGAAAATGCCCGAATCAGGATAACTTCTTAGAACTAATCTTATTCATATTAGCACTACTACAAACAGAGGGGCGGGACGTAGCCCAATGGTAAAGCGCTCGCTTGATGCGCAGTCGGTTTGGGATCGATCCCCGTCGGTGGACTCATTGGGCTATTTCTTGTTCCAGCCAGTGCACCACGACTGGTATATCAAAGGCGGTGGTATGTGCTATCCTGTCTGTGGGAAAGTGCATATAAAAGAGCCCTTCCTTCATTAGAAAAAAATGTAACGGGTTTCCTCTCATGACTATATGTCAAAATTACCAAATGTTTGACATCCAATAGCCGATGATTAATGAATCAATGTGCTCTAGTGGTGTCGTTAAACAAACCAAACTCTTTTTTTTTTTTACTAAAAACAGCTATAATTATACGCTTGCAAACGAATAACTACGCATTTGTACATGGATTACAATTAAGTTTGAGGGTAGAATGATGGAAATACATGGTAGAAAGGTCTCAGTTTAGCACATTTTGCCCGAATATCTGTATCATTTTTGCCTGAATATCTGTATAATTTTTGCCTGAATTTGAGGTTTTGCTCCAGCATTAGGGGAGGAGTAGCCCCTCTCCACCCCCCCCCCCCCCCCCTCGTACGCTTATGTTGTCTGTTGGATGGTGACTATAAAAGATACCTTGCTGCTAATAAAAAAGACTATCCCATGGGGTGGCGGCAGCGTCCTTCCAGTCTCATTATCTGTGTGGTCCTTAATCATATTACTCCTGGAGCTGGGGACATTTTGCATGCATGTAACGTCCCCTAAATCACCCTCCATATTTGGTGAGAGGACCACTTTGGCCGTCATAAAAATCAGGGTGGACATTCTGATTCCTGGCAATATGTGAGAAATTTGACCATATGTACAAAATTAACATGGTGAAAAAGTGACCAAAAATTAGGGGTAGGGGAAATTGAATTATATTTACGACGAGTATATCCATAATTAAAATATTTTAATGTGTCACTGAATATAAACATTTTTGTCTTTACTTCGTCAGGGTTCATAGTGTTTCTGTATTCTTATTCATCGACATTATTGTTATGCAAAAAGTGTTTTTAGTAATAAGAATTAAATATCAAAATCAATGAATGGCATTTAATTTTGTTGGGAGTGGCCTTGATATGTTTTTTTTAATTTTCGGGTGACCCACGAAAATAAAATCCTAAACTTCCGTTTGAACCAATTCACTATTTCTGCCAGAAGGACCTTTTGTATTGTGTATAGTATTTATATATATATATATGTGTGTATTTTGTGAGATATGAATGAACGCGAATGAATGAATAGACGAACTGTATGCTTGTGTGGTTGTGGTATGTATATGTGGGGCTATATGATATGTTTAGTTTAATAAAATGTATGTTTAAAATGGTTTGTATGTTGGTGGTCTCTCCCAAAAAGAAAATGGTTAGGGTTAGGGTTAAGTCATACTTAAAAAAAAAAAAAAATTGGAAACGAATTTGGGTATGGCACCATACCCGTTTTACCCTCTGGCAGAAACCCTGCTGAATTATTGGTGACATAGTTGTGAAACGTTTACTGACTGAAAGTAACTTTTAATTGTTATAGAGGGTTGTACAAATAAAGGAGAAAAAAACCCACTTAACGTTAGTAAAGTTTTTGTTTTTTATGTCGGTCTAGTAGTAACGATCGCTATCGGGCTTGGCCCCGGATGTTCAACTCTAGCCTGTACCATGTTAATTCCTGGACGATATTCGGAACAGTTAACTGACAGAGTAAACCCATGAGGAATATAACTATAGCAGTGTCGCAAGTAGAATAAAACTGATTTCCGTCGATTATTTCTTTTATATTAAATGAAGTAAATATCTATTTAATGATATTCTACCTAATTTAGCATTTACTTGTTGGGGCTCTCATTGATGTACAAGGTGGTGTTTACTCTTGAAATTAAAAGATGTCGATAAACAGGTGATTTGTGCACTTTATTGGAACAGACTATAACAAATTTTGATCAACATAATTATGTCAATTTAATTGCTGTTGCAATATGTGAGGGACCGTCTTTGATTACGATTTACCCCTATCTCTCTCGAAAACAAAATAGTTGTAGACATTTATAAGTAACTTTGAGCAAAAACTGTCAATAACCATTCTGAATGTGCGATCTATTATACTGGTATTAAAGGTGCTATGTATTAAAGGAGCTATCTCAAGTTGAATACTGACAGCTATTGCAAAAGTTTTAAAATTACATTTTGCTTTAAAATCTAGACTACACCTTTAACTATATGCCCATAAATGATTCTAACAAAATAATTTTATCTACTAATAGAAAATACACTTTTATTGAAGAATCTTTATCACAAACAGATGCTGACATAATAACTATGATAGATCGCCTTTAAGTGGTTGCAAGATTGTGTAAATTTCTAATGTATTTATATTGAATTTATATTCACTAAATATGCTGATAATAATTAATAATGTATGCTGCAATTCAAAATACTCAATTAACTTGCAGTTTTAAATTAAAAGTTTGATTAAGGGTAAATGAAACTGACACGTGTAGATCAAAATTTGCAAACCACAGTTCCATACACTGTTTTCACGGTGTGACCATGGCGTTTATTTTGTTTTTCATATTTAATATTAATACACCCCACGTGTTTTTCATACTTCATTGTGTCTTTCATAAAATTGACTATTTCGTAGATTTTAAATTGATGTTGATCATCTTGTACCTTTCTTTGACACCCAATAGCCGTTTATTTTTGTGCGTGATGGGGTATCGTTAAACATTGATTCATTCATTATCTACCTCATTATCTCTCTATCTCTATGTCTATCTCTGTCTGTCTGTATCTCTGTCTGTCTGTATCTCTGTCTGGGGCGAGACGTAGCCCAGTGGTAAAGCGCTCGCTTGATGTGCGGTCGGTTTGGGATCTATCCCCGTCAGTGGGCCCATTGGGCTATTTCTCGTTCCAGCCAGTGCCCTACGACTGGTATATCAAAGGCCATGGTATGTGCTATCCTGTCTATGGGTTGATGCATATAAAAGATCCATTGCTGCTAATCGAAAAGAGTAGCCCATGAAGTGGCGACAGCGGGTTTCTTCCCTCAATATCTGTGTGGTCCTTAACCATATGTCCGACGCCATATAACCGTAAATAAAATGTGTTGAGTGCGTCGTTAAATAAAACATTTCCTTCCAGTCTCTGTCTCTGTGTATAGTCTTTTGAGCTACATCATGGTCCAGTTAATAACGTTTAGAGTTTTAATACTGTTGAATATTTTTCATTACTCTTGTTCCTGGCGTAGATCCTTCTTGTTCCGTATTTTGCAAAGCCCTGCCGTTTCAACAATGGATTTCTCCATCTCTTCGATAGTAGTCGGGAGTTCTCTTCCCTTGGTCTCTGGCAGAAACATCACCAGGAATGCAGCCAGAAGACACATAAAACCAAACAAGGCTGCTGGACCCCAGATGAACCTTCGACTCTAAAGAAACAACACAATATAAAGATCATAATCATGAGCGTCATCATCATCATCATCACCATCATCATCATCACCACCACGGGGCACCACCATCATCATCATCATCATCACCACCACCACCACCATCATTATCATCAATATCATCATCACCAATAACATCATCATAATTGTTTATGAACAGAAGGAACATCACAATATGAAGATTTATTAGTTAATAATAATAATAATCATAATAGTCATAATCATAATCATAATCATTAATATAGCCTGAAAAAAACAATACGATCTAATAGACATCATCATCATCATTATAGACTAAAGAAAGAACACACTGAGAAGATCTATTAGTTCATCATCATCATCATCGTCGTCGTCGTCGTTATAGACTAGAGAAACAACACACTGAGAAGATCTATTATTTCATCATCATCATCGTTATAGACTAGAGAAACAACACACTGAGAAGATCTACTAGTTCATCATCATCATCGTTATAGACTAGAGAAAGAACACTGAGAAGATCTACTAGTTCATCATCATCATCGTTATAGACTAGTGAAAGAACACACTGAGAAGATCTACTAGTTCATCATCATCATCGTTATAGACTAGAGAAACAACACACTGAGAAGATCTACTAGTTCATCATCATCATCGTTATAGACTAGAGAAACAACACTGAGAAGATCTACTAGTTCATCATCATCATCATTATAGACTAGAGAAACAACACACTGAGAAGATCTACTAGTTCATCATCAGCATCGTTATAAACTAGAGAAACAACACTGAGAAGATCTACTAGTTCATCATCATCATCATTATAGACTAGAGAAACAACACACTGAGAAGATCTACTAGTTCATCATCAGCATCGTTATAAACTAGAGAAACAACACTGAGAAGATCTACTAGTTCATCATCATCATCGTTATAGACTAGAGAAACAACACTGAGAAGATCTATTAGTTCGTCATCATCATCGTTATAGACTAGAGAAACAACACACTGAGAAGATCTACTAGTTCATCATCATCATCGTCATATACTAAAGAAAGAACACACTGAGAAGATCGACTAGTTTATCATCATCATCGTTATAAACTAGAGAAACAACACTGAGAAGATCTACTAGTTCGTCATCATCATCGTTATAGACTAGAGAAACAACACTGAGAAGATCTACTAGTTCATCATCATCATCATCATTATAGACTGAAGAAAAACAAGAACATGAAGATCTACTAGTTCATCATCATCATTATAGACTGAAGAAAAACGACAACATGAAGATCTACTAGTCATAAAAAAACCATTGAAGTAAACAAATAATAATGATTGTATTATATATTATGTATGTTGAGAAATTTCGATATGCATTACCTAGACTTATTGAGTCAGGGAGATCATCATCATCATCATCATCATCATCATCATCAACTGTCACACTTGATCCTTATTATCCGTCGTCACATGAAAACAAGAGTAATCATCCGCTCTCTCCTACCCCACCGCCAACTTAAGCAACCCTATATTAGTGGCCATTGAATACAGACAGCTGCTTGAAGCAGCTTTCACTAAAGGCGAGACGGTAAATGAACCTGACCCATATTCACAAAAAGGTGTAAATTTACGTCTACGACTAGCACTTACGTCTGCCGTAGATTTACGTTTACGTGCAAGAAGCACCTTATTCTAAAAGACGGTCGTAAATGTAAACGTAACTTAGTTGGACGTAAATCTACGATTTAACACTATTAAAAAAAACCCATTAGAAACGATGGCTACCGGGTAAATAATAAATGCGCAAAAATGCGAGTAAATAAATCAGCACTGGAAATTTTACAGGACGGATTCTGACACTAATATGATTTTTAAATATCGAACGTTCGTAAAAATCCAAACACCTGTTGTCGGCAAATATCTGTTCCTCCAACATGATCGTTTTTTACATACCTGACAATGTCAAGATTATTAAATTTCCAAGCTTTTAATCCTTCTGACGTTCAAAGTGACTCCATTTTTTTTTTTAATGACTGAATATCATCCTTTTGTCTGTTCTAAAGATTGTTATTATTATTGTGTACATTCCACCTTTATTGGCGGTCCATTTTTTCTAGTGAAATTGTAAAAACTAAGTTTCAGTTACATTTTGATACATGTATTATACATGTTAATATTTTTATTTGTATTATTGGTGTCTGATAATATCTATTTTTTTGTCCCATGAAAAACACATTTTTAGCTTTGTTCATATTTATGCGCGCACGCGCGTGCACACACACACACACACACACACACACACAGTATAATATATAAAAATATAATAAAAATGTGTGCTTTTAATTGTATATATTTTCACTATGTGATAGTCCAACTACTAATAAATGACTATATATATTTATTTATTTTTCCAGTTATTTATATAAATTTATTTAATGTTTAGCATTAATGCAAAGTGACTCATATAAGATGCAAGTCAAAACATACAATTTCACTAGAAAAAATGGACCGCCAATAAAGGTGGAATGTACACAATCATAATAACAATCTTTAGAACAGACTATAGGATGATATTCAGTCATTTAAAAAAAAATGGAGTCACTTTGAACGTCAGAAGGATTAGAAGCTTGGAAATTTACTAATCTTGACATTGTCAGGTATGTAAACAAAAAAAAGATCATGTTGGAGGAACATATATTTGCCGACAACAGGTGTTTGGATTTTTACGAACGTTCGATATTAGTGTCAGAATCCGTACTGTAAAATTTCCAGTGCTGATTTATTTACTCGTCGTCGAGATTCAAACGACACCAGTAGAAGTTTTGAATCTGAATCGAGATTAGATCGCAAACTGCTTCAATTATTGGAACTGCTGCCAGTTTTCGTAAATAATAGTAAATAACGGCGATCGAGCTTGATTTATTATATGAACACGACTTACGTGCAGCGTAAGTTGTAACTGGAGGCACTCTTATATTTACGTCCAACTTTACACGTAACTTACGTTTTCGTTGTTTCGTGAATAGCTCTTCAGTCGTAGATTTACGTTTACGTGTAAAACTAGGGTTACGATGTTTTGTGAATATGGGTCCAGGTGTTCTTTATACTTCACACCGTAGGAATGGTGTACGGCAGGAATTAGTTGCACACGGTTTCTTTTTTTCTTCTTTTTTTTTTGCTTGGGTAAGCTCCATTTTCTCATTATCACCATAACATTTTTGTAAATATTTTAAAACATAAGAAACTAATGTATTTGAAATTTTACGTTGTAAAAGAAAGATATAAAATTATATTGTATGCGAAGTTTAGCGTCTGAATGTTAACAAATAGCTTAATACTTGGGCGAAACGTCCGCCGAAATCGTGATTGTTTTGCTTTCTTCAGTAATGTTAGATTAATACTGCAAACTATGAAAACATATACTTAATTTGACATATAGGATACAACATATAGTTTATTTAGATTAAGCATGCAAAGTTTGTACTCTTACCGCCAATATTAACTAAAATATTGCATTTATAAAATGGGTTGTTAAAAAATCAAATGTACGACGCGCACACCATGCTGGTGTAAAAGGACCTCCATACCTACCCGGACTTTCGTACCTGGTTTATTTTTAAGTGTGGTTTTTTTCCTAGGACTTGTATTCCTACCGGACTTAAATTCATTCTACAACAGTGACAGGAATACTAGTCCGGCAAATTAGATGTCCGTTTGTTATACTCTGCAATTTACACGAGCTGTCGGAAAGTCACGAGAGAAAAAGTGAGGTTTTGGCAGTCTTCCCTCGTAGTGTGATGGATAAGTGTACGATTCTCGCGAGATTATTGTGGTTTCAAATGTTAGGTACATTTTTAAATGACCAGTTACTACAATATAAAAATAATAGGAATAATAAGCATAAAATATTGTCTTTTATAGATGAACAATTACAAATAGCATCAAAACACGTGAAATTATTTATCACAGACTGCCTTATGGCAGTTTTGACCATCATAAGCATAATACACGAGTTGGGGGTCTCTGTATTATTATTTATTATACCTGACCGTTAATTAGGCACACTATGAGCTTACAAGGTGGAGGTGAGGGTCGGGGAGTTACTGTCCCCCAGTGCTGGAGGGTTGGGGGGGGGGGCTCAATTGAAACGTTCGGGCAAAATGAGCTGGCCTGAAAACTTCACCATGTATTTCCATCATTCTACTCACAATATTAGTTGTAATCCATGTAAAAATGCATACTGATATGTTTGGAATCTTGTATAGCTTCTTAGTAGTAATGCGAATACAAATTTACGTTGTGTTCCAGATTCGGACTTTTTCGTTTCATTCCGGCAATACAAATCAGCCTGCCTCTCCCCCCTCCACCTCTTCTCTCAAAAACGGAGTCTGAATGCTTATTATGAACAAAACTGTCAGGTATAAACGTGTCATGAGTAGTTAGTATGTTTAAAAAGTATCTCTGTAAATTGTGTGTGCATATTATTGATAGTATGATAATTTTTCAGGGGTTACTGTTTTGTTTTAGTCGGTGTAGTGACCTATTGAGCTGTTAAAACCTTCTCTTAGTCATTGATATTTGTATTAATTGATAAACCTTAATGAAAACCATTTTTTACCGATGATATGGTTGGTTCCGATTAAGATATCATAGAGCCAATATGCACTGTTGGGGGAGTTATCATATTATGTTAGACCAAATTCTTTTTTAAATTAGCAAAATTGACAAAGTAGGCACACGTTCAGTAAGTTATGTGGGGGGTGTCTAGACTGACAAGTAGAAATTTGCTTTGAAGAGGGGAGTTTAGACCAAGCCACCCACCCCACACCCTATGTACACGCGCCTGCAACATTACTGACACAAAGCCATTAACTTAAAATATAAAATAACAAGATAATTTATATAACGCAAATATCACATTTGTATTGTTGAATTATTTATTATTATCAAATACCAGTACATAATGTTTAACAGACCATTGTGTTGGTATATCATATGGGCAAGTTATACATGTAACATGCATCTAATTATACAAAACGTTTTCGAGTTTTCAAACATTACTTTTAAATGTTTAAGCATTTATTAGTTGGAACAACACGCAATGAATAAAGACCTTGGTTCTGCTCATGTAATAAGGTCAGCAGAATGTATACATACTCTTGAAAATGATATAAATGGAAAATATTGGAATAAATAGAAAATATTTAAATAAAAAGAGGCGCCAGTATCCTAAGTTAATTAAATAAACCGGAATGGAAACTGCTTTTCGTTTTGTTTACATTTATAATTTAATTTTAACATGTACGACCGAACTTAAATTTTGGATTGTCCAGGAATGCAAGTCCGGCCCGGACTTAATATCCTGGCAGTCAGACCAGTATCCCTAAGGAACGTAAGTCCTAGGACTTGCATTCCTAGGTATATTAGACCTAGAACCTGTATTCCTAGAAGATTAAGTCCGGGCAGATAACTGTTCCTACGGACTTGCATTCCGTTTACACCGGTTTTGACTAGTGTACGATTTCAATCTAATTAAAATTAGCTCCACTATTACATGTGGATCTAACACCAGCCAGTTGGAGCTCATGTCCACCAATCAAAACCTTACTTGCAGAATCCTGCCAGTGATTTAAAAATAACAACACTGCGTAGTCCCCAATGTCCAGGTAATATTTCGTCTGTAAATAATAATTTAAATATTGACCAATCACACTTCGCCTTTTATAACGTTATTTGGGAGCATACAAATTCTAAAAATATCGGGCGAGTCTATTTTAGTGGCCGCAGTACAGCGAACCATACCAATACGTACGGGGTGGGTTATCAGTCTTCAATTTTACATTAAAAATTATTTATTTATTTATTAAAAAAAAAAAAAAAATCAGTCTTCAGTTTTACATTACAAATTATTTATTTTATAAAATAAAACATGTTTTAAGGCATTCGTAATTCACACGAAACATGCCGTATACCCTCAGGATAATTCGGAATGTTTTCAAATTATTTTTAAATCACTGGCAGGATTCTGCAAGTAAGGTTTTGATTGGTGGACATGAGCTCCAACTGGCTGGTGTTAGATCCACATGTAATAGTGGAGCTAATTTTAATTAGATTGGTACGATTTCAATACCCACCCAGTGTACGACGTGCACCCATCAATTAAAAACAAATATACTGCATAGTTTTAATTCACTATTTTAAATATTTCTTTCAGGGCACCATTATCATGGAACCATATGGTTGTAAACATTATAATTAGACAAATACAAGTTCAGTGACGTAATAAAACACTGTTCAGGCAATCCATCTTTAAAATTATCAATACTTAAGTGAGGTTTCAAATAAGTTGAAGTATGTAAAAAAAACATATAACTGTATTCCTGAGTGAGGATCGAAGCAGAACGCAAATATATTTCAGTTGCTACGGTCATAACTGTGCCAGAAAATTCAGCATTTCACTACAAACTGATTCTCTGTTAAGGAGACATCACATATGAGAAATAGCCATGAAAATAACCGAGACACCATGTATGAAAAATAGCCATGAAAATAACCGAGACGCCATGTATGAGAAATAGCCATGAAAATAACCGATTATATACAAGCAATGCAATCGTAATGTTTGTCTTGTCAGTTAGTTATTCTCGGGAATATGTTCATACAAGACACTCGTATTGTGTGGCGTCGCCTTTAGAGGCGAAGATCCTACTCCATATTAGATTAGGCATCGAGTTTGAGTAAACTTATAAATAAAACAATATAAATAGTTCATTTAATCTCGGTTAATGCAAAAATAAGTAAGTTCAAAATAAAAATATGCCTGACAATATTTTCGTATACAAAGTTTGGTTACTTTCTAGGTAAACAAAGATGTACTGATTGTGGACACTTGTAAAACAACAAAATAGTAAAACATTTTTGTGTATGCACTGATATTCAGTTGAAATGACATGGAAAAAAGTATGGCAGCAGTCTGTGCACTTAAAAACAAATATCTACGTTTTCTATGAAATACAGCAAAACCAATTATAGAACAATTTAATCACTGCGCCAAGCATCTTCTGTCTTTGTGTTTATTCAAGGGAGAACGGTGTTTGTACCGTGCTCCACATTCACATAATTAAACTAGAGTGCGAGTATACTTTTCACATGATCCTTTTACGATATCTTTTGTAGCGAAACTTTTTACATGTTCCATAATTTCACACAAATAATAACTGAACTTTTCATGATGTTTATGCTACTGATAACATGAACAAAATAAATATGAAAACTCCTGGGTTTGTCCACACACACACACACAGTTCAACAGTCACATCTATATAGTACCTGTATACTAATTTGGATAGAAATGTAGTTATAAAAGAAAACTAATTCAAGAAGAACACTATGTAACGAGACAACCAAAACGTTACGGGGTGCAATTCGTTCACTTTGAAAATTGGCAAATGGGTGCGCGTCGTATATATGGGCTGGTGCGCGTCGTATACATGGGCTGGTGCGCGTCGTATACATGGGCTGGTGCGCGTCGTACACTGGTTTATTCACTATGCTCCTCTTTGGAAGCGGATTGTGCAATTAATAATAACAGAAAGTTTAGATATTTTACATGAAGATTTAGCGATCATCTACGAAAAAGGTTGTGTTATGTGGTTTTTGTTGTGAAAGAGTGCTGAAGTGTTACGGTGGACACCGAACCAGTGCTGTTTATTCATGCTGTTCGTGAATGGCAAAAGAAAAACATGCGATTTTCGGTATAAAAGTCAACTAAATTGTATATTTTTACAGCCTAAAATTGCATATAGATTAGTTAATTATGTATTGAGATATTATTTTTTTTAATATCACGGTAATAACGAAATGAATTCTTACTTTAGTGATAAAAATCAAGCATTTCCTGGTGTGCAATTAACCCTGCCGTACATCGTTCCTACAGTATGTACTTACGAGAATTCTCAAATACGGCGCTACCATTCCGCCTATTCTGGCGAAGGCAGACGATATCCCCATACCAGCCGCCCTGAAAGATATTGACCAGTTAAAGGTTTTATTCATTTCATTTCAACTTATTGTCGTGCTTATATCCAATTAAGGTTCAAGCACACTTTCCTGAGCACACACCTCAGCTATCTGGGCCGTCTGTCCAGGACTGTGGGTTAGTTGTTAGTTGGTTAGTGGTTAGTGAGAGAGAAGATGGTGAAGTGGCCTTACACCTACCCACTGAGCCCTTAAGAACATGCTCTGGATTAGAGCCAGTACCGGTCTGCGAACCCTGTACCTACCAGCCTGAAGTCCGATGGCTTAACCACTGCGCCACCGAGGCCGGTTTTGACAAGTTAAAGGTTTTAGAAGGCTAGTTTGTTTTGTTTAACGACACCACTAGAACACATTGATTTATTAGTCATTGGCTATTGGATGTCAATTTGTTTAACGACACCATTAGAACACATTGATTTATTAGTCATTGGCTATTGGATGTCAATTTGTTTAACGACACCATTAGAACACATTGATTTATTAGTCATTGGCTATTGGAAGTCAATTTGTTTAACGACACCATTAGAACACATTGATTTATTAGTCATTGGCTATTGGATGTCAATTTGTTTAACGACACCATTAGAACACATTGATTTATTAGTCATTGGCTATTGGATGTCAATTTGTTTTTAAATATTAGCTGTTACAGTACATGTCCTTAGAACATATATGTACTGTTCAGACTGTAATACAATCAACAAAGATAAAATTTGTTTTGATTAACGATACCACTAGAGCACATTGATTTATTAGTCATCGGCAATTGTAATTTCGAAATTAAGTTTTAGAAGGGAAACCCTCTACATTTTTTTAGTAGTAGCAAGGGGTCTTTTATATGCACCATCCCACAGACAGGATAGCACATATCACAGCCTTTGATATACCAGTCGTGTTGCATTGGCTGAAACGAGTAATAGTCCAAGAGGCCTACCGGCGGAGATCGATCCCAGACCAACCACGCACCATTAGACTACATACCAGTGATTTGAAAAGAATTTGAAAACATTCGTGATTATGCCGAGGGTATACGAAATCATTCGGGTGAATTACGAAGTATGCCGGACACTAATTTCAATATAAACTTTTATATAGAATTCGTTTCAAGACGAAAAAACAAAACGTGATGGTATAGCCATAAAATCAGAGTTTATTACTGCACTTTTCTCCCTGTTTTTTAATGTTGAAATAGACCAACAAGTTCGCCTATTGCATAAATAGTCTCGCCCGATATTTTTAGAATTTTTATGCACCCGAATAACGCTATAAAAGGCGAAGTGTAATTGGTCGATATTTAAATTGTTATTTATAGATGAAATGTCACCTGAAATGTCTACGAAATGCTGTTAGATCTACTGGTAGACCAGTAGAGCTGATTTTAATCAGATTGCGACTATGGTTTTGGAATATGATCAGTCGATTAAAATACACATTCAATGTGATTGGATAATTATTATTTTTGCAAGGGGGGGGGGGGGGGGCAGGATGGCTTTTGCCCGAATTAAACGAAAATACCCATATTAGCATTACTGCCAAACATCTATATGATATAGGGTTACAAATGAATCACTACGCATTTTTACATGGATTACAACTTGGTTAGAATTATGAAATTACATAGTGAAATGGCTTCAGGCCACCTCCATTTGCCCGAATATCCCTATCGTTTTTGTTACGGGCGGGACGTAACCCATTGGAAAAGAGCTCGCTTGATGCGCGGTCGGTATGGGATCGATCCCCGTCGGTGGGCCCATTGGGCTATTTCACGTTCCAGCCAGTGCACCACGACTGGTATATCAAAGGCAGTGGTATGTGTTATTCTGTCTGTGGGAAAGTGCATATAAAAGATACCTTTCTGCATTAGGAAAGATGTAGCAGGTTTCCTCTGATAACTACGAGTCAGAATTACCAAACGTTTGACATCCAATAGCCGATGATTGATTAATCAATATGCTCTAGTGGTGTCGTTAAACAAAACAAGCTTTAGCACTGGGGGAGGGTGGGAGAGCAATTTCCCTTCAACATGCCTGTCTTATACTTGCCTTAGGTTTGTTGGGAAAACTTCTGGCCCATACACAAACAGTGCACGAAACGAAGCTGAGATAGCGAATTTTCCAAGAAGATTGAATACATTTGACATTATTTTTCCAATCTCACTATTTCCTGAAATATGAAATGCATAGATTAGTATAAACAAAACACCAATGTTTTAGCTAACTCAAATGCAAACAAATATGTTAAGGACATTTAATTATTCAGCATGCTAGATAATTAATTTGTTTAAAAAAAAAAAACTTATGGAAGGAAAGAAGGAAATGTTTTATTTAACGACGCACTCAACACATTTTATTTACGGTTATATGACGTCAGACATATTAGGGTTAAAGCCAACACAGATATTGAGAGAGGAAACCCGCTGTCACCACTTCATGGGCTACTCTTTTTCGAAGAACAGCAACGGACTCTTTTATATGCATCTTCCCACAAACAGGATAGTACATACCACAGCCTTTGATACACCAGTTGTGGAGCACTGGCTGGAACGAGAAATAGCCCAATGGGCCCATATAGGGTTCGAAACAAATCACTACGCATTTGTACATACATGCATATATATATATATATATATATATATATATATATATATATATATATATGTGTGTGTGTGTGTATGTATATATACATCTCACATATATATATACATGTATATATTTCAGAAAAATACATTACGTATGTTTCCATTTCCAATAAAGGCTATTTAAATTTTATTTAAAACAATATTGAAAATCCTGCATTAAAATAGTTTTTTAGTTAAAAGGAAATAGTTAACTCTTTGGAATAATGACGCAATTCGTATGATTTATTTCTTGAATAGTGACATAATTTGTTTGATTTGCTGTATAGTGTAGGGGCCTATGCACTGAAAACATTAGAATGACATCACATATTTATAAGGCGTTCTCGTTTTCTGGAAATATTTGGAACATTTAACGTAGAGTTTTGCGCAAAAGTAGGATTAGGCCTACAACCTTTTGCTCGTTATTGGGAATACAAGTATCCAGTAAAATAGATTTTGAGCCTTAATATAAACATAAATATATAATGAATGAATAAATCTTTAATTTAATATTTAAACAAAATTAAAATTCTGTGTCTCATACCTGTCAACTCTCATGCATTTGTCGTGAGTCTCACGCATTTGTAATAAACATCACGCTCTCACGCAACGTTACTATAATCTCAAAGTTTTTCTAAAAATAATTTTTTTTTATAATCGTGGTTTATATTTTAGAGCTGAAAGGAATTATATGCTGATTATGCAGGTCTCTGAATTCGTTACCTGTTAATAATAAAACAGCATATTGAACCTATTCTCGGTTCAGTACCAACAATCACTCGCGGGTGCTACCGATGACCGACTTGTATGGTTTAACATTAACCATATTAATTAGTAAAACTTGCACTCGCTCGATTTTTTTTTTAGAGATTTCCATTTTGGACTTAAACAAACAACAAAAAAGCTCGTCCTGGGCCCGACCAAGAGCCTGCAGTCCCTGGACCCTGATTTTTAATTTTCTCACGCCTAAGAATTGCCACAGGTTGACAGCTCTGGTGTCTTAATTTAGTATATTTTTAAAACTATCTGATCGGCCGTACCGTATCAATACAGAAACATACAATTATTCTAATAGGCTTTTAATAGTTGTAGGCTGAAGAAGAAAAAAAAACAGAAAAAAAAAAGCATTAAAGGAAATATTAATTACATAATTTTGCAAACAAGTAGTGTAGTGGAAGTCTCAAGAATAATAGTGTTTCTAGGATAGTCTTGAATGTCATTGGTGTTACACATTGTCATTGGTGTTACTTGTTTTGTCATTGGTGTTACGCAAGAATCTTTCAGCTGTCATTTCTCAAGAAACTTTATTTTTGAAATTTAAATTGTTTATTTAGGAAAGCATACCTTCTACCTTTATGACTTTGATGAAATTTATTTTGAAGGACTCCATATTTTTAAATAATTAAAACTGCCACAGTGTATAATTTAAGTCACATACAGAATATCCGTGTGGAAATGCACAAATACACTCTTGGATAGTTTTTAATTCTAAAGTTATTTCATATATGTTATTAGGGACACCCAAATAACACATACATGTGCTCTTGATCACTATAAATCAATTGGATCACACTGCTGAACTACCTCACTTGTCCGGTAACACCAGTGGCATAATGAACTTGTTCAAAGAGTAACAAGTGCAGGCCGATTACAGTTCTGCGTGGCCAGATATAATTTTGTCTTTGTTCATCTAGTTCCAAAAGTTAACAATAAATATTTATATATTTTAATTGTTTTATCTTAAATTTGTATTTTGAAAACTGACGCTTTCTGTAGAATTACCCATGTATGTATGTATGTATGTATGTATGTATGTATCTATGTATGTATGTATGTATGTATGTGTATATACATGTGTGTGTGTGTGTGTGTGTGTGTATATATATATATATATATATATATGTATATATGGATTACAACTACTTTGAGGGTAGAATGGTAAACATATATGGTAAAAAGGATAGCACATTTTCTATAATTTTTCCCGAATTTGAGGTTTTGCCCCCGTCTCGTACGCTTATGGCGGTGTGAATCACAATGCACCACATTTAAAAGCAAAAATCAAATAAGTAACCGTGGTTTTGTCTAGTTCCCTTTTTGGGAGCACCTATTAATGTTTGGGAATCGATTGGATTTTCAGCGTCGATCATCGGTAATAATCTGTTGTGTGTTTTATGCATATATTAATTATTATAATTATTAATATTATAATTTTTATATTATTATTATTAATATTATTATTAATTATTATTACTATTTTTAATGCGTGTTCTTTGTTTTGAGTTGTTTAGTTCCACAGCCAACTCATTATTGAGATGAATTTATGCGTTGCTATAAGAGCTTTGTAATACGTAATGCAATAAACTTCGTGTAGTATATATAGCGCTACCGTAAGTAGTTTAAATACCCGCATTTCCTAAAATGGCGACGGACGTTATTAGGAACACTCCTGCTAGAACGTGGAAGATAATGCTCACTTGTTTCCGTCCAGTTCTGAAAACAAACAATTAAAACAAGTCTCGGTTCATGCTCACAACGTAAACCTACATAGCAGCAGCGTTAAAGTTAGTTTGTTTTGTTCAATGTGCTCTGGTGGTGTCGTTAAACACTGGCGTAGGAAGGTGCTAAAACGTTGGGGGGGGGGGGCACAATTTATAAATACATATATAAATATATAAAAACCATCGTTGCTGCTACAAAATGGGGGCATATGAAAATGACCTGTTATAACTGACAATTGATACATTAAATTAATCCACTTATATATATATATATATATATATATATACACATACGCACGCACGCACGCGCATACACACACACTTGGATCAGAAAGTGGGAGAGTAAAGTATATGGAGGTCAAAAACGGGGGCACTGGATATTACACATCTCCCCAGCTGAAATGTGTGTGTGTGTGTGTGTGTGTGTGTGTGTGTGTGTGTGTGTGTGTGTGTGTGTGTGCGTGTATGTGTGTGTGTACGTACGTGCGCGTGTGTGTACACGTATTTATTACAAAGCGCAACCCACCCCTACCACCTCATATAATTTTAAATACTGTAAATCAGAAAATATTAGCTATCTTAAAATTAAGCGAACTCCAAAAAGGTCACATATTAACCATATAAAACTTTAGCGAGATCGGCATATCCGACATTTAAAAAAAAAGCTTAAAAAGACAGGCGCTAGTTATTATTATTAAAAATGCACGTGCGTCTGAGAAGTAACGGTTATGGAGTCGAGTTTTAGTCTATTCCACCGTTTCAACGTCACAGGCTCTTGTTTCACTATGTTGTTACTTTATCCAAATGAGTTACAGGTTTGTAGATTAAGTAAAGTTAGTGTCCATTTTAACATCACAGACTCTTGTTTCACTATGTTGTTACTTTATCCAAATGAGTTACAGGTTTATAGATTAAGTAAAGTTAGTGTCCATTTTTAAGTGTTAAAACTAGGGTCTGTGACTTTAAGTTACTGGATGGGCTCTAAGATATATTTTGACGGTATGCAGCTTATAGACAAGTTAAATGTAATGGAAACTGCAGTAATGTGTATGCTAACAAACCATTGTAGTGTGTTCAGTTAGTCATCGCAAAACAATTGCACAAACGTCTAACGAAATAGTAAATTTTTGTCTCTTTACATTTAGCGTCAATTAGCGTTAGGGTTAGTTTTTTAATTGGTAGTGGTTAGTGAGAGCGAACAAGGTGTAGTGGTAATACACCTACCCATTGAGTCGTTAAAAACTCGCTCTGGGTGGGAGCCTGCACCGGGCTGCGAATCCTGTACCTACCAGCCTTATGTCGGACGTCTTAACCACGACACCACCGAGGCCGGTGTTACAATATTAATCTGGTTTACAGAAAGCGTTTTGTATGGGCTCGCTAAATTCACTAATATTTTATATTGACTAACATTTCCTGGTTTACTGTTGCACTATCTACATGTTTACTTATGGTACAGGAATTGAATAGTGACGGCTGAGGGGGTCTCCACGATGGCGATCAGGAAGAAGTTGAGGAATCTGTCGCCAACCAATGAAGAGGAGGTCAAGAACAAACCGTAATACGTTAAGCTGTTCACACACCTACAACGAATCAACAATATGAACAGTTCTATAATAATGATGATGATGATGACGACGATGATGATGATGATGATGATAAATTCATTTCATTTAAACTTACTTTCGTATTTCCAATTAACGTTCAAGCACGCTGTCCTGGGCACACACCTCAGCTACCTGGGCTGTATGTCAAGGACAGTGGGTTAGTGATTATGATTAGTCGTTAGTGAGAGAGAAGAGGCTACAGTTGTCGTAAAACGACCCATTGGGTCGTTAAACTCGCTCTGGGTGGGAGCCGGTACCGGGCTGAGAACCCTGTACCTACCAGCCTTATGTCCGGTGGCTTAACCACGACACCACCGAAGTCGGTCAATAATAAATTAGTGCATTTTTCTAATTATTTTATTGTATTATTGATCGTTTTATTATTTGCGTACGAGTAAGCGCACATTTGTAGGGATGAACTTCCAATTTTGCCTACATAGTTTCGGACAAGAGGCCGCTTGAATCATTAATAAAATGAGCATACATGAACATAGCAATTAATTATTAATTTCCGTTATATTTAAATTGCGTAAATATATTACTGTTGTGATGTGTTTATATTATGGAGAATGAATGAATGAATGAATGTTTAAGGACACCCCAGCACAAAAATACACATCGGCTATTCGGTGTCACAAATGGTAAATATTAGTAAGTTGGAAAAATTGTGCGTAATCCATTTGTTTTTCAAAAGTAATAAAATATGTTTCAATTAATTAATTAATTTAAAGAACTTTAAAATCTCAAAATATATATGACGGCTAAAAGCATAATACAAGGCCTAGCTTCATTTGCATTTTACAGACTCCCAACCTATAGTCCGTCCCGCAGGGAACGCTCTTATTTGCATATTATGAAATTTACTACTAGTTATTTATTTCTGAGCCGATTGTTTTCTATATTGCACACAAAATTATTTTTTTGGGTGGTGATGGTTTTTTCTTTCGGGGGGGGGGGGGGGGGGGGGTCAAAACTCGTTTACTTTTCTTCTTATGTCAAACCAAACTTTTTTTGTAGCAGGATCCTAATCCTAGATCTGACTGAAATTTAATTTGACTCTACTTCACTTTGTCACGAGTGGGGGAAAACACTAGTTCACTTAATGATTGTCTTTTATTTCTTTTAGGTTCATCGGGGTATGAAACAAAAATCATCTGCAAATTGTGTCAATCGGCGAAGTTTGCAGATGATTTGTTTTCATACCCAGATGTGACGGACCATGCTCTTATCTTTTCGCCTGTGGCGATGTTAATTGTTTTAGAGGGCCGTGTGCAGCTTGGTTACGTAATACCTCCGCGTGACCGTGCCCCCTAATACACACTTAGACAGGTGTGGAGGCCATGTGGCCAGTAGTTACGTAATAATTCCGGTAGTGCGGTTTATGACCAGGGTATTTCTGGTGAACTGGCGACAGTAAGTCTAGGCATCTAAGAAAATATACCGACTCTGGGAGTTGTGGAAATATCACATGATAGGTGAGGTACCGCGCTGTGCCCCCAGGATAAATAGATAGGATTTTAGATATATCGAGGAGAAACATTGGAAGTATCCAGGGGAACGGACGTCGTCCACTGAACGATCTATATAAGTTCAGTCCGGACGTGGTAAATATATTGTTCTGCTCTGTTGTATAACCTTGATGTGATTGATGTGACTTTAAATATTTTAATACTGTATTATACCAATATTCTTTAGACAGTGTTTCCGGTAAACTGACGAAGTAAATTGTAGGCTTCACTGTTCTAATATTTTTATACGAGTATTTGGTAATATAAAGCTTAGCCGGTCATCCTAGAGGACCTAGGTAAACTGTAGGTTATTGTCTTTATTGTGATAGGTACCAGTATTAATTCTGTATTACAAGGTTACTGTATGAGTAGTTAAGGGTTAATTAAAAATTAACCAGTTAGGAATAGAGTTGTAATTCCTTTATTAATTAAGTTCCCCTGGCAGCGTTTCTCAGTTATCACACGTGTGCGTGTTGTAACACGGTGAAGTGATTAGAATATTGTGTAAACTAGACACCTAGTGATTAACTAATTAAGTGATTAGTTCTGGGTTGTTATATTTGCTGTTGTTAATTAACTACTGCGGCAAGTACATTTGTCAGCGTAGTGTTAATACAGATTCCAAAGTGTATTGTGTTTTGTTGTGTTTTCTAGTGAACTAAACGTGCTATATATATATATAATATATATATATATATATATATATATATATATATATATATATATATATATATATAAGATCTTATCTCTGTTTATACCTAGAGCCGAGCCACTCGGGTATTAGACTGCCCGATACAGAGAGATCTAATAGATATACAGTTAGGAGAGATATTTGGATAATCGTGTTTTATTCAGTTACGGGTATTATAGGATCCCCGTGACACCAGATGAACCTAAAAGAAATAACAGACAATCCTTAAGTGAACCTTTTTTTCTTTCTTTTTTTCTTTTTTTTTCTTCTTTTTTTTTTTTGGGGGGTGGGGGGGGGGGGGGGGGTGTTGTTTTTTACTTATAATTAAATTTGAAACATACTTACTAATGCTATTTTAATCATTATTTTATTTTGATTTATTTTTGGTCCCACAAACAATAATGCTCCATAAGAAAGTAATAATAAAAAGGACGTCATTATAGATATGAGTTCCATAATGACATAATATTTACGGCCATCAATAAATGAACAAACTCCCGTTGCTATGGCTGGACCAATGGGATGACGTTGTATTGTAATGACTGTAACGGACATTTAATTATTGTAGGGTAAAACATGAACATTCCTTTGCCGATCGTAATCAGAGTGAAAGTAGTTTCATCCTGAAAAGCAATATTTTTGGTCAGTGCTCGAAAATTTATATAGTCATCATGTCTTGCCAGATTGACCTGGCAATTTACGATAAATAATTGATTATTCTTCGCATCTATGCAAGTGTATTTTATGTATAGACGATTCAATAAGAATATAAATATAATTTTGCTTATATAGTTTGTTACCGTTTCGTTATTTAGTGAACTATTCAAGGGTGTATACTACCAAATCAAATCCCATAGACGACAATAGTAACATATGTGGCTAAAACTCCTACCTGCAAAGTATCAACCGACATAAACGCCACGGATATAAATACTACCACCCCTTACACTTAAAGTGAATCAAAAAAAAATGGGGGTCAAGCTGCTCGTTTCTGAGATAATGGATAGCGTCTATGACTACCCTAGTTTCGCACAAAATTCGAGTACTTTTTTTTACAGGTACCCCATAACATGTTTCAAGCACAAGGCTACTTGACACATTGGTACTAGATGAAATAAAATTGCAATTTTTTTTTACCCAGATGAAACTATTATTTTTTACAACCAACACACTCACATTTATAACCAATCACAGGACTTGTGGTGTTGACTTCTCTATCAAAAGTTCGGTGCACCTCGAACCTTGACCCAGCCGGAAGTTATTTGGTTTAGTACTACCTCAAGAGTGTGGGATTTATCCAAAATAGCAGACGAGTCACGGGCACTGTTGGCTGGATATTGCGGGATTGATCATTCTGCAGTGTGGTATTTTAACGGGGAGTATAAATATATAAATCAGACTACTGCACGCTTACCAGATATAGCAGATAATTAAGGTCACCCTGAGTACTATCATCGAGCGGAATAAATCTAGAACCGTGTAATTTATCGACTTCTGGTATACATGTTGTGAAGCGATAGCAGTTGTCTCCCTTACAGCACTTGACAAACTCATATTTTCAGGATCTGTTACGACTTCCAGCTTTTCTGGTGTTAGCAATGGCTTTTGGTGTGAATTCACTTCCAGGCCATCAATCTGATCAGACAAACATTCACTACAGACAGCAGAACTTCTTGTCTCACCAGCAGAAGTGTCATCTTTTGTTGCAAGATGCCCGCATTTGTGTCCACACTGAGGTCGGTTATTCTCAACGCTGAGGTTTTCCTTCTCGGGTAGAGTCAGCGGTGTTTTCGTTTCTGTATCAGGGAACTTTTCTCGCAGCTCTTTCAGACTCTCCGTTGAACACGAAATGGCTACAGACTGGTCAGCTATCAGACTGTTCAAAACACCGAGAGCTTTTCTCGGGTTATATTTGTTCACCTTGGCAGCTTTGGATATCAATCGTCGGGCTTCGTCAAGCCTTCCATTGGCAAGGAGCCAACGAACAGATTCGTCAAGTGTCCTGAAAATATAATTATATATAGAGGATTTTACCACAGTGTTTCCGTATCATCAATATCATATATAAAGCCCCAGTCACACTGCGCCTGTGACCAGGTTGCGACCTAGCTACGACCGAAATTTTTTATTCGCGGGCAACTCGTAGAAATAGCGCGCGACTGCTCGCAGAGGTCGTGGGTGATCGCCAGAGCAAAATCGGTCGCAACAAGGTCGATGGTCATGTTCAAAACTTCTGACCTGCGATTCCAAATCGTAAGAGGTCGCAGACAGGTCTTACATGGTCGTACCACCAGTCGCGCAGGGACGCTCCACCAGTCGTGCATGATCGCGGGTCAAGTAGTCGCACGATTGGTCGTGCTACTGGCCATGTCACCTTACGATTGGTGGTACCACCAGTCATTAGCTCGCAGACCAGTATATTTGGAGTGGCTTCTGGGGTTCAGGTCTTACCTTTCGACCGACAGTTCAAAATTGCGCCAAATTCCCTCGATCAAAATTGCGCACCCTTTCCTGTCGTGGACGGAGCTACAACAGCTTGTTCTGAATGTGCACGTAAAACCCCATGAATGACATGACATGATATGACATGGGTTCAGGTCACTCTCCACTACGACACCTGAAGAGCGCATATCACTATGGCGCGTGTACCAGTGCCGCCAAGAAGACTCGAATTTATGTTGGCCCTTTCCCTTCTTGGGAGGCATAGCGAATTATAGTTTCAGTTTTAAAAGTTTGGCGAAGTGTACTCCTTCAGAGCTAGGTGACTACTGATGCTGGCACACGATCGCGAGCCTTTATATCGGATCGAGCGACCCACATCATGACTGGTTGCGATCAATCGTGCGACTGATAGCAGGTCACCACGATTGATCATACAATCGGTCACTGATCACCACCACTAGTCGCACGATTACCTATGATTGATCTTGCTATCGATCTTTTCCAATTGTTGGTGATCGCACGACCACGCATACCACCAATCGTACGATGACCTACCACCAGTCTTAAGAGCAATCACAGTATGCGATCGCAAATGAAGATCGTAGCAAACATTGCCGATTGGTCGTACCTCGGCCAAATTACCACCAATCGCACGATCCAGAAAACGTACAATCCATTGTGACTGAGAAATAAAAACTGCATTATGCAAGCCTCATGTTTCAGCAGCTAACACCTGTCTTAACGTAGTTCTATAGACACCTCAGCAGCTAACACGGGTCTTAACGTAGTTCTATAGACACCTCAACAGCTAAACGTAGTTCTATAGACACCTCAACAGATAAACGTAGTTCTATAGACACCTCAACAGATAAACGTAGTTCTATAGACACCCCAACAGCTAACACGTGTCTTAACGTACTTCTGTAGACACCTCAACAGCTAACACGTGTCTTAACATAGTTATATATATAGACACATCAACAGCTAACACATGTCTTAACGTAGTTCTATAGACACCTCAGCAGCTAACACGGGTCTTAACGTAGTTCTATAGACACCTCAACAGATAAACGTAGTTATATAGACACCCCAACCGCTAACACGTGTCTTAACGTACTTCTGTAGACACCTCAACAGCTAACACGTGTCTTAACATAGTTATATATATAGACACATCAACAGCTAACACATGTCTTAACGTAGTTCTATAGACACCTCATCAGCTAACACGGGTCTTAACGTAGTTCTATAGACACCTCAACAGCTAAACGTAGTTCTATAGACACCTCAACAGCTAAACGTAGTTCTATAGACACCTCAACAGATAAACGTAGTTCTATAACACCCCAACAGCTAACACGTGTCTTAACGTACTTCTGTAGACACCTCAACAGCTAACACGTGTCTTAACATAGTTATATATATATAGACACATCAACAGCTAACACGTCTTAACGTAGTTCTATAGACACCTCAGCAGATAGCACGTGTCTTAACGTAGTTCTATAGACACATCAACAGTTAACACGTGTCTTAACGTACTTCTGTAGACACCTCAACAGCTAACATGTGTCTTAACATAGTTCTATAGACACCTCAAAAGCTAAACGTAGTTCTATAAACACCTCAACAGCTAAACGTAGATTTATAGACACCTCAACAGGTAACACGTGTCTTAACATACTTCTATAGACACCTCAACAGGTAACACGTGTCTTAACATACTTCTATAGACACATCACCAGCTACCACAGGTCGTAACGTAGTTCTATAGACACATCAACAGCTATCACGTGTCTTAACATAGTTATATAGACACATCAACAGATAACACGTGTCGTAACATAGTTCTATAGACACCTCAACAGCTAACACGTGTCTTAATGTACTTCTGTAGACACCTCAACAGCTAACACGTGTCTTAACATAGTTCTATAGACACCTCAACAGCTAACACGCGTGTTAACGTAGTTCTATAGACACCTCAACAGCTAACACGTGTCTTACCTTTGTTCTATAGATACCTCAACAGCTAACACAGGTCTTAACCTAGTTCTATAGACACCTCAGCAGCTAACACGTGTGTTAACTTTGTTCTATATATACCTCAACAGCTAACACAGGTCTTAACCTAGTTCTATAGACACCTCAACAGCTAGCACGTGTCGTAACGTAGTTCTATGGACACCTCAATAGCTAACACGTGTCTTAACATAGTTCTATAGACACTTCAACAGTTAACACGTGTCTTAACGTACTTCTGCAGACACTTCAACAGCTAACACGTGTCTTAACGTAGTTCTATAGACACATCAACAGATAACACGTGTCTTAACGTAGTTCTATAGACACCTCAACAGCTAATACGCGTCTTAATGTAGTTCTATTTACACATCAACAACTACTACGCGTCTTAACGTAGTTCTATAGACACCTCAACAGCTAATACGCATCTTAACGTAGTTCTATAGACACATCAAGCTAACACGTGTCTTGACATAGTTATATAGACACATCAACAGCTAACACGCGTCTTAAGGTACTTCTATAGACACATCAACAGCTATCCCGTGTCTTAACGTAGTTTTACAGACACCTCAACAGCTAACACGGGTCTTAACAATGCCCTACAGATATTTCAGCAGCTAGGACGATTCTTAACAGTTCTTTAGACATCTCAACAGCTAACACGAGTCTTAAGATAGTTCCATAGACATTTCAACAGCTAACACGAGTCTTAAAATACTTCTGTTTAACAACCAACGATTAAGATATTACTGTATATAATTTTAAATATCATAGATGCCCATTTGAATGTCGCATGGTCTCTGTGAATACTGGACGTGCTCTTTTTAAACGTTTCACCTCGTCCATAAAGCAACAACTCCGTTTGTCCTACCCTGAATGTTCCTAACTAACGACAATTGACCATTGTATTGTTAATCATCGGCTATTGGATGTAAAACATTTTGTAATTTTGACATATAGTCTTAGAGAGGAAACCCGTTATAATTTTCCATTAGTAGGAAGGGAATTTTTATAGGCACCATCCCATAGACAGTAAAACACATACTACGGCCTTTGATATACCAGTCGTTGTGCACTGGCTGGAGCAAGAAATAGCCCAATGGGCCCACCGACGGGGATCGAGCCCAGACGATCAGCACATCAAGCGAGCGATTTTACCACTGGGCTACGTCCCACCACTTTATTTTGATAAATGTCATAACAATGAGAGATTACTCAACATCTACCGTACGTACTATCAACGATGGTCTACTGTTGCACCATTTCCTTTTACCACTGGGCTACGTCCCACCACTTTATTTTTGATAAATGTCATAACAATGAGAGATTACTCAACATCTACCGTACGTACTATCAACGATGGTCTACTGTTGCACCATTTCCTTTTACCACTGGGCTACGTCCCACCACTTTATTTTTGATAAATGTCATAACAATGAGAGATTACTCAACATCTACCGTACGTACTATCAACGATGGTCTACTGTTGCACCATTTCCTTTTACCACTGGGCTACGTCCCACCACTTTATTTTTGATAAATGTCATAACAATGAGAGATTACTCAACATCTACCGTACGTACTATCAACGATGGTCTACTGTTGCACCATTTCCTTTTACCACTGGGCTACGTCCCACCACTTTATTTTTGATAAATGTCATAACAATGAGAGACTACTCAACATCTACCGTACGTACTATCAACGATGGTCTACTGTTGCACCATTTCCTTTTACCACTGGGCTACGTCCCACCACTTTATTTTTGATAAATGTCATAACAATGAGAGATTACTCAACATCTACCGTACGTACTATCAACGATGGTCTACTGTTGCACCATTTCCTTTTACCACTGGGCTACGTCCCACCACTTTATTTGTGATAAATACCATAACAATGAGAGATTACTCAACATCTACCGTACGTACTATCAACGATGGTCTACTGTTGCACCATTTCCTTTTACCACTTGGCTACGTCCCACCACTTTATTTTTGATAAATGTCATAACAATGAGAGACTACTCAACATATACCGTACGTACTATCAACGATGGTCTACTGGTGCACCATTTCCTTTTACCACGGCCCATATTTGTTTCTAGGATAAAAACTTTTTTATTAGAGTATTCAATATGTGGACCGACGCGGTTATCGATGTACTTTTGGTAGAGTGTAAGTAAGATTTGACTTTACTTAGGCTGCAGTAGCATAACAGAAATAATACATGAGCAATAACACGTAACATGAAACATAAGAAAAAAAACATAAGAAATAACACATTACAAAAAAATGACACATGAAAATGACACATGAAAATGACACAGAAAAAATAAGTCAGAAGAAATGTAACACATAAGAAAAGGAAATAACACTTAATAAATTACAGCATATACAAAATGACACAAGAAAAATAAGGCATAATAAGATATAATATAATAAATTACACATAAGAAATAACACATATAAGAAATGATAAAAAAATAACAACACCCACACACATAAGAAGTAAGACCTAGCCCACGGAAGATTATTAAAGTGGTTTAAAAAGACGACTTACCAGTACAACACGACCACATAAATGGAAACGGAACCGTATATAAGCTGCGCATTTCTCCAATCAAAATCTCTCATTAAGTAAGCCAGGCCGGATAAACTGGCTAATGACGTCACCCAGACGAGTCCACTAATCATGACTGCCAGCGCCCGGTGGTAGGTGGGAAATAGCTCTACAAACATCGTGTAGGACGACAACTCACATCCCTGTCAGACAGAGAAGAAAGGAATGTTCAAAGACAATTTAGCACATTAGTCAATCAGAGGCTATCACGTGTCTTAACATAGTTCCATAGACATTTTAACAGCTAACACGAGTTTTAGCATAACTGTATAGATATTTAAGTAGCTAACACGTGCCTTACCAATGTTCTATAGAAATCTCAACACCTAACACGTTTCTTAACATAGTTCTATAGATATTTCAACAGCTAACACGTTTCTCAACATAGTTCTATAGATATTTCAACAGCTAACACGTGTCTTAACATAGTTCTATAGACATTTCGACAGCTAACACGTTTCTTAACATAGTTCTATAGATATTTCAACAGCTAACACGTGTCTTAACATAGTTCTATAGATATTTCAACAGCTAACACGTTTCTCAACATAGTTCTATCTATATTTCAACAGCTAACACCTGTCTGAACATAGTTCTATATATATTTCAACAGCTACCACGTGTCTTAACATAGTTCTATAGATATTTCAACAGATAACACGTGTCTTAACATAGTTCTATAGACATTTCGACAGCTAACAATGTTTAGTGTTTTCCCTAGCTTGTTTTAGCATGATACGGCACCATGCTTGAATAATCTAGCATCATCTTGCCTTAATCAGCACTATGCTGCCCTGAGATTAAACAAGCCTTATTCAGTAATTAATTCTAAAATTGCCTTTATAAAACACCCAAAAAGGTATTGTTAATTAATAAAATATGCCTTTTATATATTTTGCCATTCATTTATTACAGCAAACACATAAATTACATTAATGTTTATTTTAATTAATTTTTGTGTATTTTTAATGAAAAACAAGTGCCCCAAAAATGTTTGGTTTACCATGCCTTGCCAAATTTCTAGGGAAATCACTAATGTTCTATAGATGTTTCAGCAGCTAACACGTGTCTTAGCATAGTTCTATACACATATAGCACAACATTTATCCAACACGTTTCTTAACATGGTTCTATAGACATTTCAGGGAAGATAACTGTGATCAGTGGTCACATGACTTGTGCGACTATATATCCAGATTTGTGTCAACTAAATGGGAAGATAACTGTGATCAGTGGCCACTTAACTCGTGCGACTATATTTCTGGATTTGTGTCAACTAAATGGGAAAATAATTTTGATCTGTGGTCACTTGACTTGTGTGACTATATTTCTGGATTTGTGTCAACTAAACTGGAAGATAATTTTGATCTGTGGTCACTTGACTTGTGCGACTATATTTCTGGATTTGTGTCAACTAAATGGGAAGATACCTGTGATCTGTGGTCACTTGACTTGTGTGACTATATTTCCAGATTTGTGTCAACTAAACTGGAAGATAATTTTGATCTGTGGTCACTTGACTTGTGCGACTATATATCCGAAATTTTGTCAACTAAATGGGAAGATAATTTTGATCTGTGGTCACTTGACTTGTGCGACTATATTTCCGAAATTTTGTCAACTAAATGGGAAGATACCTGTGATCTGTGCCCACTTTATTTGTGCAACTATATGTACTGGCCTCGGTGGCGTCGCGGTTAAGCCATAGGACTACAGGCTGGTAGGTACAGTATTCGCAGCCCGGTACCGGCTCCAACCCAGAACGAGTTCTTAAGGGCTCAATGGGTAGGTGTAAGGCCACTACACCCTCTTCTTTCTCACTAACTAATATCCAACTAACAACTAACCCACTGTCCTCGACAGACAGCCCTGATAGCTGAGATGTGTGCCCAGGACAGCGTGCTTGGACCTTAATAAGCACAAATGAATGAATGAATGTTTAACGACACCTCAGCACGAAAAATACATCAGCTATTGGGTGTCAAACTATGGTAAATGCAACAACAAAAAATCTGTTGATCAACAAAATGTCATCGATGAATTTGTAGCAAATATCTGGGGTATGGGGTGTAATATGCCAAACCTGTTTCATTCAGTATGACATGTATATATTGAAATAGGTGACAGCAAAAGGGGTACCCATAGCAGTACCCGAGATTTGACGATAAAAGTGTCCGTTGTATTCAAATTCATTGTTACGGAGGCCATTGTATTGTATATATATGTTTGTAAACACCTCAATGTAACACCGTTTTGTGTTCTGAGTGAATAAAGTTCTGTTCTGTTCTGAGGACAAAGTTAGCTATACTAAGGACATCTGTAGTTTCTCCATCTCCCAGGATGTTAGTATCTTCCATGGCTTTCTGAATAGCTTGGATACCTTCGTCAATGAGGATATTGGGTAGAGGCTGATGACATCAAGGGCTAATACATGAGTGTAATGTGACTGTTTACTATTGATATCTTCTATTTTTGGAGGAAATGGGTAGTGTCTTTAACTAGATATGTGCAGTATTGGTCAGCGACTGGTTTAAGTTTTCAATCTAACCACGAGGAAGTTTGTTTGGTGGGGGTTGTGACTTGGCTACTAAATGGGAAGATACATGTGATCTGTGCCAACTTTATTTGTGCAACTATATGTACTGGCCTCGGTGACGTCGCGGTTAAGCCATAGGACTACAGGCTGGTAGGTACAGCGTTCGCAGCCCGGTACCGGCTCCAACCCAGAACGAGTTCTTAAGGGCTCTACACCCTCTTCTTTCTCACTAACTACTAACCAACTAACAACTAACCCACTGTCCTCGACAGACAGCCCTGATAGCTGAGATGTGTGCCCAGGACAGCGTGCTTGGACCTATAATAAGCACGAAAATAAGTAACAAAATATATATTAAAATTGTCTTACAAACTATCTTAAAATCCCAACGTTTCGTTTAAAAACTTTAAACTTCCTCAGGGGAATAAAACACAAATGAAATGAAATTAATTAAAAACAGACTGGCAATAAGTGAATAAAAAATAAAACAACACAAGCTAAATAAAGGGAACTAATCAGGTAAACTGGTAATGAAAGGGACTGATTAAAACAAGTTGTGTAACAACAAAGGGAGAGTCAAAAGCTACCCAAAGCCACTGGGATGATTTTCATTTAGTCCTTGTGGCCAAACTGAGTTCAGCCTGTGAATCCAAAGGGACTCTGCTATGATGAGTTTCTTTTTATCCTGATTGGATACCTTTTCAAGCAGATGACAAAGATAATAGTGTTCAGTTTGATTAAAGTGTGGAGCTACATGAGTGGCTTTAAACGTTTTGTTGTATTTTTTATTGTGATCCCTGGGAACTAATTCAATCAAATATTTCCTTTTTTATCAAAAAAGAAGTAGACAAAACTGATATACCACTTTTTTAAAAAGTAATTTTGAAGGCCTCCCGTTATGATAATTATAATAATTAAACTCATATATATATATATATATATATATATATATATATATATATATATATATATATATATATATATATATATATATATATATATATATATACACACACAGATGGATCGAAAGATCCCACCTCGGGCAACACTGGAATGGCCTTTATGGTTAATGGTCATTGTAACTCTCAAATAGGCTCGCACATTAGATTATTTGACAATTTATCTGTATTTACAACAGAATTAGCTGCCATCCACCAAGCCCTAGTTTGGATTAAATTAAATACACTTTGTAATTATGTAATATTTACAGATAGTCTTAGTAGTCTTCAGGCTTTAAAAAGTGGTAAAAATGCAAGACAAGATCTTATTAACGCCATATTTATACTTATTACCGATTTGACCAAACTGGGATTCAATGTTGTATTAGAATGGGTACCAGCTAATGTTGGAATCCCGGGAAACGAAGCTGCGGACCGTTTGGCCAAGAAATCCCTACTAGAAACTAAAATATCCCCTTTGGTAAAGTTGGGAGTTACTGAACTCTTTTCCATAGTCAAACCTTCTATTGTTCAGCTATGGCAAAATGACTGGGATCATAAACATTATGCCCTTAAACCTGAAGTTCATACAAGTGGTCCCATCTTAAATAATGTTTAAAATACTGGTACTTTAACAAGACTTAGAGTGGGACAATCGGTGGGTCTAAAGGACATTAGGCATGTGTTGGGACTTGCTAAATCTGATAAATGTGATAATTGCCATGTTGTTGAAAGTGTTAGTCACTACTTATTCAAATGCGACCTTTATCGAGAACACCGTGAGGCTTTAGAGCAAACGTTTTCTGATATAAATGTATCTTTTAACCCTATTAATCTTTTAAATCCTGATAAAGCTAACAGTCATATTATTTTTAAAGCTTTATTAAAATATGTTTCAAATACAGGGATTAAAATCTAAACTATTTATTCCGAAAATCAACTGTTAGCATTGGTCCCTTACCTCGCCCGTTGAGCCCCCCCCCCCCCCCCCCCTATCACCCTATCTTTTTTTTTCTTTTTCACCTCTCTCCTCATCTGTTTTAAGAGGGGCCTATGACCATTTTTCTTTTGATGTCTTCCGGGGTGCATATCCCTGAGCCCCCTGCAGATCTCGCCTCACTTACTCTCAGCGGGCTTGGGCTTACCTCTTTTTGGAGTATTGCAACTCCTTCCCTCCCTCCCTCCATATTTACCAAATCCAGGCTTGTTGTAGCCTAAAATAGGAACCTCCATGTGAACAAAGGTTGCTAGCCTACTCTCCCCTTTTTGCCGCCACTGGCGATTGTACTTTAGTAAGTTGGGCAGTGTGTCTAATGTTGTCTTTCTCGATAATAGATTGTTATCCAGAACTAGGAATAAACCGCTTCTGGAAAGGATTACTGCAGTATTCATAATTCATATAGTCCTACTGGGGTGTCGTTAAACAGTCCTTCCTTCTTTCATTCATATACCCCTAGACATTACCTGCACTGTAAATACCCCCCCTCAAATATAGAACTTGATATTTGGCGCTTTTGTATATATCAACCTAAATCCTAGTCCCTTGTTTTGGTTCCAACCTAAAGTTCTTTGGGGGTTTATGTGGAGTTTTTGTTCGTTTGTTTGTTTGTTTGTTTTGTTGTGGGTTTTTTGTATGTGTTTGTTTGGTGGGGTTTTCTACTATTATTATTATTATTTTATTATTACTAATGTTTTCTCTCTCTCCTTTACAGTAATTATATATTATGTATATATGATGTAAGTGTATGTGTGTGTGTGTTATGTTATATGTTTTATGCTGTTTTATACGTTTAATTTGTCAAGGGTTACACTGCGACTAATCTCTCTGGCAGGAGTAATACGCTGTATATTAGTAATCCTTATACGTTTTAACTTTTTGACTTTTGTTCGTAACCATATATGATTAATAAAAACTAAATTATTTTAGGTATTTTAATAATTATGTAACCCCTATTGGAACTACATCTCGTATGGATTGGTATCCTTATTGGGATTCCAGAGGAGGTTTTAACATTAATATTGCCCACAATTTGACTTTACATTTATACGACTGGACACTAAAATATAATCCACCTTTTCCCTTTCTACTTATATTAACACCTTTTAATTTACTACTATGACATGTTTATATATATATTATTTTATTCTAATTATTTATTATTATTTTGTTTTATTTAAAAAAAAAAAAAACTTATCTCAATTATATTAAATATATTATTATTATTATATTTATTTATTTATTTATTTGTTTATTTTATTTTATTTTATTTTATTATTAAACTATCTTACCAATATGATGGAGTACAAAACTGTATCTATATATATATATATATATATATTCCATGTTTATTTTATTATTGTTTTTTAATTATCTTCTTTTTTTTTTTTTAATATATACATTTTTTCCTTCTCATTGTTTTAAATGGATGCTAGTTGGGGCGGTTATGTTAAAAGTTAGGTGATAGCTCTTTTGACTTAAGTTAAGTCACAGCACCAATCACATAGTTTTACGCGGGCTCGTGATATGGTTAATATGGAAATCGATATCATTATTCAATCTCCAATTTCTAACATTTACATTACGGTGTAGGTGGTGGATGGGAGGGCCTAGAGAAATGAATTTAAAATGGGGCGGACCTTCCCTTCTACTCTCCTCCGACATAAATACCAGATTAACCAGATATACGTTATTGTCAATAATATTATTCTAGTTTGTACGTAATCATTTGTAGAACCGTTTTTTAACCCTTTTAACTTCTTTGTAAATAAAGTTTATTTAACCATCAGTTAAGTATTTTAAGCTAATCATCTGTATAAACGTTCTTAACTTTTAAAACTTTTTTTTTTTTTTTAAACACTCTAGTCAGAAATCGTGCTCCAAACGAGCATGCTTGAACATTAAATTGATATAAACACGTTAATTCCCGACATCTGATCTGACAGTCATTTGTGGGCATACATACATGCATATATACATTATATTGTGACGGTGACCTGAAAGACGCGTGCTAAACAGGGGTGACTGTCTGACCCACATATTGCATTCTGCATTTAGTGTAAGTCGGTGAATAAATCACAAAATCGGATTGGCAATTCAGGGTGTGTCTAATGGGGTATGAAACATAACGAAAATATGTTGAAATAAAGGAAGGAAATGTTTTATTTAACGACGCACTCAACACATTTTATTTACGGTTATATGGCGTCAGACATATGGTTAAGGACCACACAGATATTGAGAGAGGAAACCCACTGTCGCCACTTCATGGACTACTCTTTTCGATTAGCAGCAAGGGATCATTTATATGCACCATCCCACAGACAGGGTAGTACATACCACGGCCTTTAATATGCCAGTCGTGGTGCACTGGCTGGAACGAGAAATAGCCCAATGGGCCCACCGATGGGCATCGATCCCAGACCGACTGCGCATCGAGCGAGAGCTTTACCACTGGGATACACCCCCCCCCCCCCCCTTGAAATGAAATGTGAAACCATATGTCCGGAGTTTTGTCAACTCAATGGGAAGCTAACTGTGATCTGTGGTCACTTGACGTACCTGCTGCAGAGTGCCGATACAGAACCTGATGGCGATGAACACAAGGATGGAGGGTGAGAACGCGATTCCAAACCCACAGACAGTGAGGCCAATTAGACAGGAGATGTACAGTGGCTTCCTGCCGAATTTGTCGGCCAGGGTCGTGCACACGACGGCCCCAAACATCTGTCCAATGTTGAGAACTGTCTGAGACAGCTCTGAATAACCCTCTTGGTCGCAAACCAAATCCCACTGAAATAAAATTTAAAAATATTATTAATAAAAAAAAGCTTAGCCAAAAAAAACCTTACACGTTACATCCACTATTTTTTAAAAGAAAAGGAGAGGCATAGAGTCCAAACATCTGTCCAGTGTTAAGAACTGTCTGAGACAGCTCGGAATAACCTTCTTGATCGCAAACCAAATCCCACTGAAACAAATGTTTATAATATATATATATTAAATCCTAGCCAAACTCCCCCTTTCAGCTTATATCCACTTTTTTATAAATCGTAGAGGAAAGGAGAGACATATAAAGTTTGTTTTGTTTTTGACACCACTAGAATATATATAGAGGATAATAAACGAGTTACCAGTTACTGTCAAATGTATGTCCCTCGTGAAATAATTTTCACTTGTCACGAGCTTTAAGCGAGTGACAAATGAAATTTATTTCACGAGGGACATAAAGTTTGTTATATTTATTACCCCAGCTATTCGAGGTTGTAAACGCAAACGCTTTAAACTACGTGACGTCATTGTGTGTGCCTTGCCAAATCGTGATGACGTCATATTTAGTAGGACAAGGTGATTGGTTTGTTGGCGTCAAATCCTCCAATAGTTGTGTACGTTAAACCAATGCATGATAATTTCGCAGGGAGAAATTATAGGATATAAACGAGATTCCATTTCGTATCATGTTTATGTTCCGAGTGAAATAATTTTCAATCGTCACGAGCTTTATCGAGTGACAATGAAAATTATTTCACGAGGGACATAAACATAATTCGAAATGGTAGCGAGTTTAATATCCTATTTATTACCCAAAATCGATCTTAATTTTTATCATCCATTAAAGGCTTTTGTAGGAGATATCGCTGGCACTATAATTTGCGATATCTCCGCTTTTTATAATCTTGAGTGGTCAAATTTTAATCACAAGACAATGTTTTGTTACGTCACTGTGTTTGTTTCAGGGCTTTTTTGTTTTTTCTTTTTTTCTTTATTAGCTTTAAGTTTTACAACTCATCAGCGTATATACACAACATAATACAAAACAAATATATATATATATATACAATATATACATGTGCACAAAAATGGTGGGTATGGTTTTCTTAAAAGTAATTAGGGATACTAAAAAATAATAATAATAGTAATAATAATAATAAAAAGTTTTCCTTACTGTAATAGCTGATCTCTAATTTTGTTTGCTTGTACTAGATATTTTCCTAGGTTATTAAGTTCTTTTTTGTTACTTGTAGTTAACAATTGTATAAATAGAAAAACACTTGGCCGCCTGTGATAATACATGTTTATGTACTTATTTCGCAAATCTTTGTATTGTGGGCATTGCATTATAAAATGGTATTCATCTTCTATAACATTTGTATTACAAATTGTACACTTTCTTTCTGACCTTTCGATGTTACGATATCGGCCAGATTCTATATTTAATTTATGAGCACATATTCTGATTCTGCATATTTCCTTTAAATATCGTTCATCTATTGGTAATTTAAGGTAAGACTGTAATTTGAACTCGTTTAATGAATGCTGGTAAATATATCCCTTGGATGTTGTAATTGTCCTGCTATAACAGAGTTGCTTAAATGTGTCGCATATTCTTTCTTTAATAATAATATAACATCTATTGTCAACATAATCTAAATTCCAAATGTAATTCAAACCCAGCATGTTAAGTTCCTGCCTAATATTCATTAACCAATTATCATTGTATTGTATCATTTCTTCATATATGCCGCGTATTAAATAATTAGTGGAGTTGGTAATTTTATCCAGTATTTAAATATTTTGAGTTTTCTTGTGATTTGCAGCGGGAAACGCCCAAGTTCATTATAAACAAATTCGTTGCACGTTCCCGACTTAACACCCAATAGTCTTTTACAGATTTGTATGTGCAGCTTTTCAACATCAAGTGCCTTGTGGAAACCCCATATTTCAGAAGCATAGCTTAAAATAGAATTAACATATATATCAAAAACAGACAGCATTGTTTCAATATTGAAATTGTTTTTTTTTACATAAATTCATTAAAGAAAACAATGCTTTACGCCCTTGTTCTGCAAATCGCTTCTGTGTGCGTGCGAATTTGCCGTTGTAGAAAAATAAAACACCAAGATAAATAAATTCATTTACAACATCAAGTTTACATCCATTAAAGTACCACTTCTCGTTGTCTCGAATTCGTCCTCCATTTTTAAAAATAACTATTTTGGTCTTTTTCGTATTTACTGTTAAATCCCATTTACGTGTATAACTTGACAGAGAATTAATCATTTTTTGTAGTCCTTCGGGTGTCTCCGCTAAAAGAACCATATCATCGGCGTACATTATAAGAAAAATATTTAACATCTGTATATAAATATATGGACAATTATCAGACATTAAATGCAATTCACAATCATTAACATACATGGAAAATAATATGGGGGATAACACATTTTTGCATATAAAGACATCAGAAATTATATTATCATATTTGACACAACATTTAACATTATAATATAATAACCTTATAATAGTAAGCATTTTCCCTCTGATGTCTTGTTTAATTAATTTATACCATAACATTTGCCTGTTGATAAAATCAAATGCTTTTCTGTAATCAACAAAACAGCAATATAACCGTTTGCGAGACTTTAACGCCCTATTTATCAAAGCATTTAAAACAAAAATTGCATCTACAGTAGACATATGTTTTCTGAAACCAAACTGTGCATCAGTTATAATATTATTTTCCATGTCAAACTTAAACAATCTTTCATTCATAATAGTGGTGAACAGTTTTCCTAAACAGCTAACTAAGGTGATGCCTCTGAAATTATCCGTATCATTGGCATTTCCCTTTTTAAAAACTGGCACTATACAACCTATTGCCCAACTCTGTGGGAAATGGCCTGATTTAAAAACAGCATCGAATAACATCAATAGACATGGCATCAATACATTTATGCAATTAATAAAATATTCATTAAGAAGACCATCATAGCCACAATATTTGTCCTTCTTTAACTTATGTATAGCACTTGATATTTCATTTTCGGTTATGTCTTGATCTAAAGAGCACTCTATTTGATCGTCAGTATTCATGTCATAATAAGTTAAGAAATCTTCAACTTCGCTATTGGTTGTCGGGTTGTTAGACGCAAGATGATAGAAATGATTATAAAAGTCATCATTAGTAAGTTCTGATTTGACATGTTTTTGTTTCTCAAATTGTTTATAAAATATTTTCGGGTTGTTTTTTCGTAAATAATTTAATTTGTTACCTTGTGTGGACTTGTAATGTCTTTTCAATTTGCGTTCTAATTGTTTGTATGTTACTTTTGCTTGAATAAGTTTAATACGATTATCGCTTGATTTATTTTTGTTAAAAACTTTGATGGTTTTTCTATATTGTCTGTATCGTTCTTTACATATGTCACTAAACCATGGTTTATCTTCAACTTTAACATTTGGATTTTTTCTATTTCCTCCAAAATTTGTAGGTGTTGTAACCGAACAGTAAGGTAATATGAGATTGTTCAATTCGCGTGTGAAATCATCCATACATGTATTTATAGTTACTTGACTATAGTCAATCACATTGCATATGTTTATTAGGTTATCTCTATTTTCAGTAAGTTTCTTAACAATATCCTCCTTGTGCTCATCATTCCACTTAACGTTAGTATTATTCTATTTCGGTTCGTCTATTACCTCGTTAACCACTTCATTAAAGGCATGTGCTACTGAGAAACATACCGGTGCATGGTCTGAAAAACAGTTAAATGTGCCAGAGGCAAACTGCTGAATTATATCAAAACACGATTCATGTCAAGGACATAGTCTATAAGACTAGTGCCATTAATATTATAAAAAGTAATTTTACCATCTTTGTCACCAACATGTCTGCCATTCACAATTCTCAGCCCACTAGACTTACAAAGAGATATAAATTTTCTACCCCATTGGTTAACGGTTTTGTCTTCAGTTTTCCGCGTAGTGAGATCTATATCAGGAACATAACTGATAACATTAGCTAATATATGTGATGATCTTTCGTCTAATGTGTCATGTGTGATAAAATCATGCTCAGTGCCTACACGACTGTTGAAATCGCCAATAGCGATAGTATCTCCTAATTCTTTGTATCTAGATAAGCTTTCTTCAAGAACTGTAAATAAGTCATTGTCATATATATCATAGTACACACTGTTAACGGGGGGTATGTAGTTTACAAATATATACACATCTCTATTAAAAGTAGCCAAATTCCCTGTAATCTTTAAATTAACAATACTATCAAACCCAATCTGATTAAAATTAGCTAGACCCAGTATATCTAACAGTATTGCGTGGACTCCCATGTCCAGGTGACATTTCATCTATAAATAACAATTTAAATATCGACCAATTATACTTCGCCTTTTATAGCGTTATTCGGAAGCATACAAATTCTAAAAATATTTCAGCATTGAAAAACACAGGGGGGAAAGTGCAGTATTGGATTGTATAAACAGATTTTATGGCTATACCATCACAGGGTTTTTTTCCCGCTGACATTGTTTACAACTGTCGCAAATAAAAAGAATGATAATGGATGATAAAAAGAATACAAACCCCCCCCCCCACCACCACCACCACCCACCACCACACCCACCACCACCACCCCCCGTCTTGTCTTGTGATATCATAATTTATCAGCACTCGTTGATAAAAGTATAAAATCCTCGGATTTCATACTTTTATCAACTCGTGCTGATAAATTATGATATTACAAGACACTCGGGGAGTATCCTGTATATATCGCTCAACTCGTTTGGAATGAATGAATGAATGAATGTTTAACGACACCCCAGCACAAAATACACATCAGCTATTGGGTGTCACAAATGGTAAGTATAAAAATTATGAAAATATTATTTATATATATTTATGTAAAACCGCTGTGGGTGAAAAGTATAATACAATATATAAAATCAAGGTAAGTATATTTTAAAACTTTGTGTAGAAGTCAAAGTGTTTTAAAAACTTTACAATTAATTCTGGATGGAATTTAAAAGATTTCAAAACGTTTCTGTTTCAACTCGTTTGGAAGACGTTCCTGTAACTTACAGTGTAAGGTTGTAGTGCACCAATTGATGACGTCAACGCGTGACGTCAAAAGTGTTATGTCCCACTTTGCATTCTAGTGGGACATATCAGTTTGATATGTAACAATATAAGTTGTACAAGCATCACGAGGGGTATATGGCTTTTTATGTACCCTCTGTGTGTTCTTTTACCCCGAGCCGAAGGCGAGGGGTTAAAAGAGCACACAGAGGGTACATAAAAAGCCATATACCCCGAGAGATTCTTCTACAACGAATTTATCTTGCCGACATGTTAATCTATATAGCCAAATAATCAAAATAACGCCAGACAATAATTGTCAACAATTTATTAACGGAGCCGTACCACGCGGACGCGAACGAAACCACTTGCCAGTGACGAAAAATAGTTCCATCGATAAACTAGTTTTTAACTTCAAATGTTTGTAATACGAAATTGTCTGAAATAGATATCAATAATAATAATAAAAACTTTATTTATTTATAATCTAATTATTGCTTTAGTATTAACTGGGGTGGCTGGAAACTGTTTGAAATTACAGACGGGGTATAAGAGAATTTGGCTCCGCCCACAGGGGTATAAGGGATTTGTCCAACGGCAAACAACCAATGAGATTAAAGACTTATACATGAAGGAGAGATAAGATATTTTTTAACCATATGGGTAATAATTATGATTTTTATTTTCCCCGTTATGAGTGCCTGCTGGGGTAATAATGATTAATGAATCATCGGCTATCGGGTGTGTTAAGAGGAAACTCGCACTGGCTTGAACGAGAAATAGTATAATGGGCCCACCGACGGAGATCGATCCTAGACCGACACCACATCAGGCTGGCGCTTTCCCACTTGGCTACGTCCCGCCCAGCATATGATACAGGGCCAGTTGTCCAAACATCTGTCCAATGTTGTCTAAGACAGCTCGGAATAACCCTCCTGATCGCAAACCAAATCCCACTGAATAAAATTTTAAAATATTATCAATTAAAAAAGCCCTAGCCGAAAGCCCCCTTTCAGGTTATATCCACTCTTTTCTAAACTATTAGAGAAAACGAGAGACATATAATACAGGGCCAGTTGTTAAAACATCTGTCCAGTGTTGAGAACAGTCTAAGACCGCTCGGAATAAACCTCTTGATCACTGAAATAAAAAATAAAAAAATAAAAATAAAAAAAATTCATAGCTAAAGGCCCCTTTCACGTTATATTCACTATTTTTTAAAAACCGTAGAGGAAATGAGATGTGTATAATACAAGGTCAGTTGTTCACATATTTGAGAATATGATGAAGAAGGAAGGAAGGAAATGTATTATATAACGACGCATTCAACACATTTTATTTACGGTTATATGGTGTCGGACATATGGCTAAGAACCACACAGATATTGCGAGAGGAAACCCGCTGTCGCCACTTAACGAGGTACTCTTTTTCGATTAGCAGCAAGGGATATTTTATATGCACCATCCCACAGACAGAATAGTACATACCATGGCCTTTATTACACCAGTTGTGGAGCACTGGCGGGAACGAGAAATAGCCCAATGGGCCCACCGACGGGAATCGATCCTAGATAGATCGCGCATCAGGCGAGCGCTGTACTACTGATTTATGTCCCGCCCCTTTGATGAAGAAAGCAGGCAACATAATATTATGAAGCTTAGACCTTGGAGATTTTAAAAATGTTTTGTGCTCAACACATTTACATTCTGGCCCATAATTGCATTGTTCTATATTTTCTTCCCATTTGACTGCATACAGATTTGTATTATCACATACTCCTTCTCACAAGGGACGGGGCGTAGCTCTGTGGTAAAGCGTTCGCTTGATGCGAGGTCGGTCTGGGATCGATCCCCGTCGGTGGGCCCATTGGGCTATTTCTAACTTTCTAACTTGTATATCAAAGACCGTGGTATGTGTTATCCTGTCTGTGGGATGGTGCATATAAAAGATCCCTTGCTGCTAATCGAAAAGAGTAGCCCATGAAGTGGCGACAGCGGGTTTCCTCTCTCAATATGTGTGGTCCTTAACCATATGTCCGACGCCATATAACCGTAAACAAAATGCGTTGAGTGCGTCATTAAATAAAACATTTCCTTTTTTTTTCTTCTCACAATAAATAGTTCTGTTTGACATTAATACATGTAATAACATTTGTTTAACGACACCTCAGCACATTTTAAACTACGACTATTTGCTGTATATACCATGCATAGGCCATTCGTTATGATTGTTCTCCTTTTTCTCCAATCTGGAACATTCTGCTTATTGCAGATCATTTTAAACCTAAAACAATGGTTGAAGTTTGTGTAATTTGGTCATTATTCCCGGGCCAAGCGCTGTACGCTGTCAGTAGCTAATGCATACCACAAGTACACCGTGTCATTTGCGGGAAAATACAGAATTTACCGAGGAGTACGAAACAGGGCGACCAACCTAATACAAATATTTGTCCACAATTGTTTGATATTTTCATTTTTATGCGCGCGAACGCCCTTTTCAAAACAATAATTTAAAGCGCGCGAAAACGTCATTTTCTTAAAAGTAATTTTAAATAGTGCGAAATTTTTTATGTTTGACATAATATTATATTTGCAAAATTATAATACAAATGAGTATATCATTATTTATATGTGAACTGGGACTTCCTCATAAAAAGACACCCCCACCTCCAACCTACACACCGAAAATCATCAACAAGTTCACAAAAAGCCCCACTTTATTTGCAAATATTCTATTACAGTTTAAGACTCCCACCTATAGATTAGCAATAATGTGACAAACAAACTTGGGACCAATGTTATTTGTATGTAGGTACATTGCCACATTTGCACTATTTCATCATATGCATGTAGTGGTGTCGAACTGATTTGTGGCGAACTGGTTCGGGGACGAAACCTCTGCTACCCATATTAAGACTGGCTGCCGTTTTGCATTACGCTTATCGCTTACATTACTATTACAGTAACACTTTTGGGGAGCCAGTGTACAGAAAAAAATTGCGTTGTTATTTAACTTACTTGAATAAAATAATATTGGTAGGTATATTAATGTCATGGATGCGTCATATAATATAATGGTGGTGGCCAAATATTATTTAGTCAAATGTTGCATGTGAAAGCCAATATGGAAAGAAGACAATTGTTGGTTCCAGTTGTTTGTTTGGGGTTGGTTTTTTTGTACGATCGTAGCTTTCTTCTGTTACATAGGGAGATTCGGGTAATTGCGGACATCGGCAAAATGCGGACAATCTCGACCATAGTGTAGTGTTCTGTTTCATGTGGCAACAGCGGAAGCTAGAGTGTCCGCAATTACCCGAATCTTCCCTATTCATGCTTTTATCCACGGTGGCAAAATTGCATACATCGCCATAGAACTGATGCCTGCCCCGTAGGAACATACGGCTATGATATTTAAAATATCTTTAAAATGAATACATAAACTATTCGAGTATAAAAAAAATAAGAAAGAAAAGTTTCATATATGGCTTCAGTTTACTCGACATGTTCAGTGGTCGGCTGTTGATAATCGACACACGCCCGCGGCGTTGGTAATGGCACAAAACTAGACAAAACGGAGCTCAGGTTGAAATTAGTGATACAGATATTTAATTCTAAGAATGTAGAATGTAATAAGAATTAGTTGCTTAAAAGAAAACAATTGTGAATTTAAAAAACTTCTGGATATTTGGCATCAATTCCGGAATTCCGAGTACGTGATGAAAATTCCGGAAAGTTGGTCGGCCTGACGAAATGTCACGTGATTTGCTCGACTGGTTGTACGAAAATATAAACTGCGGATGAGACCGACGACATTTTGTCCAGCACGTCTCACTGATTAAGTTTGTTAAAAGTCTTGAATTCGTAATTGTCACGGGGATCCTATAATACCCATAACTGAATAAAACACGATTATCCAAATATCTCTCCTAACTGTATATCTATTAGATCTCTCTGTATCGGGCAGTCCTATACACGAGTGGCTCGGCTCTAGGTATATCAGAGATAAAATCTTATATAAAGGATATGTAATATAGCACGTTTAGTTCACTAGAAAACACAACAAAACACGATACACTTTGGAATCTGTATTAACCGTACGCTGACAAATATATGCCGCAGTTAATTACTTACAACAACAATAATAATAACAACCCGGAACTAATCACTTAATTAGTTAATCACTTGGTGTCTAGTTTACACAATATTCTAATCACTTCACCGTGATACAACACGCACACGTGTGATAATTGATAAACGCTGCCAGGGGAACTTAATTAATAAAGGAATTACAACTCTATTCCTAACTGGTTAATTTTTAATTAACCCTTAACTACTCATTCAGTAACCTTGTAATACAGAATTAATACTGGTACCTATCACAATAAAGACAATAACCTACAGTTTACCTAGGTCCTCTAGGATGACTGGTTAAGCTTTAATAATTTTAGAACAGTGAAGCCTACAATTTACTTCGTCAGATTACCGGAAACACTGTCTAAATAATATTGGTATAATACAGTATTAAAATATTTAAAGTCACATCAATCACATCAAGGTTATACAACAGAGCAGAAATATATATTTACCAGTCCAAACGGACACGTTCCCCAGAAGCCTTCCAATATGTTTCTCCCCGATATCTCTAAAATCCTATCTATTTATTCAAAAAATCTCAGAGACAGCGAATATCGCCTGGGGGCACAACGCGGTCCCTCACCTATCATGTGAATTTCCACCACTCCCAGAGTCGAGATATTTTCTTAGATGACCAGACATACTGTCGCAAGTTCGCCAGAAATACAAGGTCGTAAAACAGAACTCGCGGAGGTATTACGTAACTACTGGCCACATGGCCTCCGCATCTGGTCTGGGTGTGTATTAGGGGGTACGGTCGCGCGGAGGTATAACAGCTCGACCACCATCGCGCGGGGGTATTACGTAACCACGCCGCACACGGCCCTCTGAAACAATTAACATCGCCACAGGCGAAACAAAATAAGAGCAAGTTCCGTCACCCCCCCCCCCCCCCCCCCCCCCCCCACCTCAAAAAGGATATTTCCTCTACTCTAGGAATAGGGAAATATACTACATTTAAACAAAACAAATGTGCGTTAACCGACGCATCCGGGCATTTATAACACATAGTAATAAGGTGACTACCAGTAATCACACTGAGTCTCTGAGTCCCTGGTATACAATAAACTATATAAAAACAAAAATAGAAATCAAGAACGTCAACACATTATCACAACCTTCAACTTCGGGACAGGGCATCAGCGATTACATTGGATGTGCCCTTGATATGTTCAATGGTAATTGGGAATTCCTGCAGAAGAAGACTCCATCTCAAAACTCTCTGGTTGGTGGCTTTCATTCTGTGAATGAAAGTGAGCGGATTATGATCAGTAAAGACCACCACTTGATGCAATGCCGACTTCACGTAGATCTGATAATGCTTCAGAGCTTGTACCATGGCCAAAGCTTCCTTCTCTATAGTGGAATAGTTCACCTGGTGTTTGTCAAACTTTTTGGAGAAGAAACTTACAGGATGGTCCAGTCCATTTTCGTCTTCTTGGAACAGCACAGCTCCAGCTCCCACGTCACTGGCATCCACAGCCAGCTTGAAAGGCATTCGGTAGTCTGGTGCTGCCATCACGGGAGACGAGGAGAGCATCTGCTTGAGACGGTTGAATGACTTCTCGCATTCATCTGACCACTGGAGCTTCGTTTCCTTCTTTTTCAGTGTCGCACGTTTTCCAGGTTTTACCCGATAGTCATGCTGTCGACTCGGTGTAGCGTTGGGTTCCAAGCGAACATCTTGGATTAAGGTATTGGTAACCGTTGGAAGGTCCTGACAAATGGAAACATTTTCTAGTATCAACGTAGTCAACTTTGCTCGCTGGGGGCTCAAGTCTGCTAGAATCTGGCTGTTGGTTAATTTGATCTCTGCAGTCTTGACGTCATCACAGGAAATTAAGTGACTCTCAATTTGGACAGGTAACACTGGAACTATCGGCAGTCTGTCAAAATAACCTTTTAGCAAATTGATGTGACAATACCTACTTTTCCTAACCCTATCAGGAGTGTTTATCACATACCCTGTCTCATTAACCCGTTTGTGCACAACATAGGGCCCGAAATACCTGTTCTGCACAGAACCCCGTTTAATGGGAAGGTACAGCAGCACCTTATCCCCTGGTTTAAATTCCGACTCCTAGCCTTCCTATCAAACACTGATTTTATTTTGCTTTGAGCATGGCTCAGTTGCTTCCTAGCTAGTCTGGACGCCTGCCACCTCCTATCTCTAACTCTCTTATTCATTAATACTCCCTTGTCCATATAATAGCCTGACATCTGATCCTCCATCTCACCCTCAGTTAACAAAGTAGTGCGAGCTGCCAACAAATTTGGATCAGCCCCCTGCTCTAGGATTAACTCTTGTCTATTACAAGGTAAGTCCCCTCTATCAAACACAACTGGTTCATTTCCCCTCTGCGGGAGATCAACAGGTTCCATCACATTTAGTTCCTCAGTGGACTTATCTACCATTTTACTGATAACCTCATCCACTCCAATTTCATGGCTCACACACGTATCAGACAAATCATAAATATCCTCTGAATCTCGTGTTACCCTTCTGGCCATAGCCCTAGTCATTACACACGCAGGATATCTAATCTCATCAACCTCACTCTCTTCTATTGGTAAAGGGCTGTCTTTGATTAACAATTGGTCACATTTCGGCTGACAACACTGACTAGTCAAATCATTACCCAACAAAACTCCTATGTTTTCAAAAGGCAAGTCCTTCACAACACCCATAATAACTGGTCCCGTCACAAACTTCGAACACAAGAAAACGTTATGTAACCGGACAACCATATTTTCTCCAGTAACCGAGGTTAAGGCCAAACTACGTCCTGTATCTGAATTCTCAATACCAGCTAAGCATTCTGACGTTATAAGCGACTGTCTACACCCTGTATGCCGATAGATTGATATTGCCTTAGGACTCAACGCTTGCTTCACATCACAAACCATACCAGTGGACACATACGGGTTTACTTTCTCTGCCATGGGACTAACCATTAACTCTCTCGCTAACGGAGCTGACCTCACTAAACCGACCACTTGCGCATTATCGCGTTTCCTTTTAAAACAGTCCCCGATAAGATGGTTATCCTTTTTACAGTAACTGCAACGTGGACGAAAAGTTCGTGCATTGGCTGATAATGCAGGCTTATCCTTACTTTGCCCACCAGGTGCATTCCTTGCCTGACTAGCTGACCAACTAGATGACTCTCCCCGATAGTTACTTTCCCGGGGAAAACCTGGCTGAAATTTCTTCTTATCACCCTGTTGTAAAGAGCTACCCTGTACTGCCTGAGCTTTGTGTATTAACACGTAGTCATCTGCCATTATGCCTGCCTCCTCTATTTTTTTGATATCACGATCCTCTAAATGAATACGTAAGCTAACTGGTAATCCATTTTTAATGTCCTGTAAGATCAACAACTCCCGTAACTCGGTATATGACTTTACCTGATGAGAAACCACCCATTTATCAAACATCCCTGCCTTCTTAGCCACAAACTCACTATAAGACTGACCCTGCGTTTTTTTCAACTCGCTATACCGTAAATGATAATCCTCAGGTCGTAATTCATAAGCCCTCAACACCGCAGACTTAACTAGGTCGTACTGACATGCTCGCTCATCACTCATTGAATTGTAAGCTACATATCTACCTCCTGGTCGTCAAATACAGGCACTGATCTATAAGCCTCCGACATGTTAAACCCATTTCCTGCCTCTCGTCTAACTTCTTCAGTATTCAACTTTAACTCATGTTCCACTTTTAATTTTTCCAACTGGAATTATCTATCCCTCTCTTCTCTTTCTCTCTTTCTCTATCCCTCTCTTCTCTCTTTCTCTATATCTATCACTATCTTCTCTATCTCTATCGTCTTTCTCTCTATCCCTCTCTTCTCTTTCTCTCTCTCTCTCTCTCTCTCTCTCTCTCTCTCTCTCTCTCTCTCTCTCTCTCTCTCTCTCTCTCTCTCTATCTCTATCTTCTTTCTCTCTATCCCTCTCTTTCTCTCTCTCTCTCTCTCTCTCTCTCTCTCTCTCTCTCTCTCTCTCTCTCTCTCTCTCTCTCTCTCTCTCTCTCTCTCTCTCTCTCTCTCTCTCTCTCTCTCTCTCTCTCTCTCTCTCTCTCTCTCTCTCTCTCTCTCTATCCAATGCACGTTCTTCTCTTTCGTACTCAAGTTTTTTAAAAGCTAATTGTTGTTCCACACTTAACTCATTTATCTCTATCTCTGGAACAATCTCACTGTCTTCCATAACAGACCTATCACCAAAAACTTCCTGGATAATAATTGTCTTTATATCACCTAATGTTTTAGCTGATGTTAAATCAATTTCTCGCTCACCCGCGATTTCAACTAATTCGGCCTTACGTGCTCGCTTAATCTCCACTACACTGAGCGTAGGCCTATCCAGCAAATTCTTATCCATGTTTAGATATGACGCACTTATTTTTAATTAATTTTCTAGTGAACAACGTTGCTACTTCTAGTTAATTTGTAAAAATAATTTATCAAGCCCCCATTTACAAACAATACTTTTTAAATATGCATGTCCCGTTTCAGATCCCGGACGAGCGCCCCAATTTTTATTCCTGTCACGGGGATCCTATAATACCCGTAACTGAATAAAACACGATTATCCAAATATCTCTCCTAACTGTATATCTATTAGATCTCTCTGTATCGGGCAGTCCAATACCCGAGTGTCTCGGTTCTAGGTTTATCAGAGATAAGATCTTATATAAAGGATATGTAATATAGCACGTTTAGTTCACTAGAAAACACAACAAAACACAATACACTTTGGAATCTGTATTAACCTTACGCTGACAAATATATGCCGCAGTTAATTACTTACAACAACAATAATAATAACAACCCGGAACTAATCACTTAATTAGTTAATCACTAGGTGTCTAGTTTACACAATATTCTAATCACTTCACCGTGATACAACACGCACACGTGTGATAATTGAGAAACGCTGCCAGGGGAACTTAATTAATAAAGGAATTACAACTCTATTCCTAACTGGTTAATTTTTAATTAACCCTTAACTACTCATTCAGTAACCTTGTAATACAGAATTAATACTGGTACCTATCACAATAAAGACAATAACCTACAGTTTACCTAGGTCCTCTAGGATGACTGGTTAAGCTTTAATAATTTTAGAACAGTGAAACCTACAATTTACTTCGTCAGATTACCGGAAACACTGTCTAAATAATATTGGTATAATATAGTATTAAAATATTTAAAGTCACATCAATCACATCAAGGTTATACAACAGAGCAGAAATATATATTTACCAGTCCAAACGGACACGTTCCCCGGAAGCCTTCCAATATGTTTCTCCCCGATATCTCTAAAATCCTATCTATTTATTCAAAAAATCTCAGAGACAGCGAATATCGCCTGGGGGCACAACGCGGTCCCTCACCTATCATGTGAATTTCCACCACTCCCAGAGTCGATATATTTTCTTAGATGACCAGACATACTGTCGCCAGTTCGCCAGAAATACAAGGTCGTAAAACAGAACTCGCGGAGGTATTACGTAACTACTGACCACATGGCCTACGCGGCTGGTCTGGGTGTGTATTAGGGGGTACGGTCGCGCGGAGGTATTACAGCTCGACCACCATCGCGCGGGGGTATTACGTAACCACGCCGCACACGGCCCTCTGAAACAATTAACATCGCCACAGGCGAAACAAAATAAGAGCATGTTCCGTCACACACACCCACCTCAAAAAGGATATTTCCTCTACTCTAGGAATAGGGAAATATACTACATTTAAACAAAACAAATGTGCGTTAACCGACGCATCCGGGCATTTATAACACATAGTAATAAGGTGACTACCAGTAATCACACTGAGTCTCTGAGTCCCTGGTATACAATAAACTATATTGCGTAAGCCAAGTGCCCATCTCGTCTAAGTGCATATTGGGAACAGCTCGACCACCATCGCGCGGGGGTATTACGTAACCACGCCGCACACGGCCCTCTGAAACAATTAACATCGCCACAGGCGAAAAAAAATAAGAGCATGTTCCGTCACAGTAATGTATGAGAATACCACAACTCGGTAAATTTTATTTTCACTGTTAATTTGAAAATTTCTTGAGCACGTTTGGCCAAAAAATTTGCTAGATCGTAGTTTTTCGCGTATTAAAAGCTAATGCTAGAATACAGCATTGCGTAATCAGCTACCGTGGTAGAACTTGGGTTAATTATTACGAACGTATTTTAAGTAATAACTTGACATGCTTTTTTACACGTTCTACAAGTTTGTACAACACGACAAATATTTTTTGTTCGGCTTCGGGTTTTCAATTTTGTTTTCCCAATACGATTAGGCCTACAACATAATCATAAACGTTTAAAACACGCAAGATAATAAGGCGCTAAGAGTTGTATCCCTTTGCGAAACACAGGGTTTGAAATGATTTCAGAGTAAAACCACCCGGAATCCTTGTTGACACTCTTAATACCCAAGCAGTAAATACTTTGCAGAGTTATTTGTTAACAAAAAATCCAATAAATGTTTAGGAATTTTATATTATGTTATTTTATTAAACTCAAACTACGCCTCAGGAAATACAGATTTTGGAGGGGCGTACAATCCCGTACGCCTGTCAAAAAACCGCGTAACTAATAATACATTGGTTTAAAGGCATACTATCACAGATTTAAGAACCTTATTTCTCTAAAAATGGATAATAAATGAAAATTACATTAATATTTGGAAACCAAATCTAGCTATCGCATCAATCTTCAGACATTTACCCTTAGAAGTCGAGTTCCGGACGTTTATTTTCTCCATTTCATTCCCCCATCCCCGAAAGGGTTGAAAAATATATATCCTGGGAAGGGGGACTCTCTGTTATTTGTGCTACAGGCTCCGTGGATCCTTAAACCGGCTCTGTATGCAAATAAATAACAAAACAAAACAAATAAATAGGCCTACGCTTGCAATTTATGTAGTAAATGTAAATTTCTTTTAGACGAAACAAACAAAAACAAAAGAAAGAAAAAGAACAATAATGGGAATAAATAATATTATAACATACCTCGGAGACAATGGAGATTTTCCGAGGCATGGAATACTCGTTTCCATATAGACATGGGTATGTCGTTTTAACCACATCACCGTCAGAACCATTTGTTGTCACCACGATGGAGCATTCTTCGTACTCGACTGATGTCGCGTTGACGCTAAAATCAACGATGTCGTTCTCGGTGGAACTGTTCTGACTACAGCGGTGGGGAACAACGTATCCTGGAATGGCAAAACAGCTTCGCTAATAGGGAAATAATTGACTGCTGGGAAAGATATTTAAAAAACATAAATGTTTATGCCCCCCCCCCCCCCCCCCCCCCCCCCCCCCCCCACACACACCTCAGCGCACATATCCACAACACGCTTGCATGTGCAGGGGCTTTGGGGGTCGAATTCCTGCTTCAAGGAAATATTATTTTTCTAAAAGTGTATTTTCCGTCAGAGCATGACCAGACCCCCTAAAAACTTCGCTTGCCACAGGCTGAACCCGCCCCCTGCACAAATTCTTTAACGCGTACGTACACACACACAGAGAGAGACACACGCACACACACACACGCACGCACGCACACGTACACACACAAACACGCACACACACACACATGTAAACGCATACTAATATTATAACAAGTATGGATAGATCTACAATGCACATCAATGTTTACAATTCTAACAGGCGTACGAGCTCCTATTTTCGTAGGGAGGGTGGGGTGCAGGCTCGCTTTTGCCCGAATTAAACGAAACTGCCCAATCAGCATAACAAACATTTATTCATGTTAGCATTACTTCCAAACAGCTACGCATTTTTACATGGATTACTAATTTTGAGGGTAGAATGATGGAAATACATGGTAAAAACGTATCAGGTTAGAACATTTTTTACGAATATCTGTATCATGTTTGCCCGAATTTGATATTATACTCCAGCGCTAGGTGGGCATTTGCCCCCTCCTTGCCCCCCGTCTCATACGCTTATGAATTCTAATCAAAGTCACAGAAAGGTGTTTGGCTCGCGCTGTAATAGTGACAGGCCTCCTACAGACTGAGCACCTCAATGCTTCTTTTCTTTCATAACATATGTTTGCAGAGCTACGATATTAAATATGTTAATAGCAGTTTTAAAATATCATCTGTAGATAAAGCACCTCACATGACTCTATCATAACATCTTTTTGCACAGCTACGATATTGAATATGTTGGTGGCTTCTTTCATAAAATATTTTTGCAGAACTAAGATATTGAATATCTTAATGACAGTTTAAAAATATCATCTGTAGATAAAGCATTTCACATGACTCTATCATAACATCTTTTTGCACAGCTACGATATTGAATATCTTAATGACAGTTTAAAAATATCATCTGCAGATAAAGCACCTCACATGACTCTATCATAACATCTTTTTGCACAGCTACGATATTGAATATGTTAATAGCAGTTTAAAATTCGCCATGCATATATATATATGTTATGGCTTCTCTTATACACTTTTAAAATTTTACATTATTTTTATTTAATTAAGTAGATTAAAACATATTGTCACTGCTACCTTAATATTGATAGCGAACATAAATAATGCTATATGTAGCAATAAAATAAATAAATAAATAAATAAATAAAGTAAATTATTAAAATAAAATAAAATGCGAAATGCTATAACCAACGGGTAACATGAATTAATGAAAAATAATACATTTCAGGAAATACTATACTAAAAATTGGAAATGAAATAACCAACGGGTAAGATAAATTAATGAAAAATAGTATATACAGACAATTACTATAAAATGAGAAATGTTTTAACCAACGTGTAACATGAATTAAAGAAAAATAATACATACCGAGAAATACTATATTTAAAATGGGAAATGCTACAACGAACATGCTTAGCAACAAGAAAAATGATTGGATGATCTGATATCTTCCAATATATCCAGTAGACTCGATAACATCGTTAAACGTAATACGAGTAGACGTTTTGTCACGTTTATCTTTCAAACCCATTTTCCTTGATTTAGCCGATACGACGTTTCCTCTTCACTGCCAGAGGTTTGAAAACTATACTCGACCCGCTATATAACAGTCGTGATGCGAATTAAATGTTTGTGAGTTTGAATATATTTAATCAGAAGTGAGAGAGAGAGAGAGAGAGAGAGAGAGAGAGAGAGAGAGAGAGAGAGAGAGAGAGAGAGAGAGAGAGAGAGAGAGAGAGAGAGAGAGAGGGAGGAGACACCCCACCCACCCCACCCCGAAACATACAAATTAAATAAAAACACTGAAATGACTGGGACGACGTTAATAATCGCTCGCGGGTGGGGACGGAGAGGGGTGATCTAGCTCGGTTGACAGAGCGCTCGACTTAGGTGTTTTGGTAGCAGGATCGAAACTCCTCGGTAGACCCATTCTCTGTTTTATTCTATTATCCGTCCCAACCAGTGCCCCACGGCTGGTATATCACATACCGTGGTATGTGCTGTAATGTCGCTGGGAAAGTGCATATAAAAGATCTCTTGCTGCTAATGAAAACTGTTAGGGGTTTCCTCTGAAGACTACGAGTCAAAATTACCAAATATTTGACATCCAACAGCCGATGGTTGATTTAATCAATGCGCTCTAGTGGTGTCGTTAAACAGTTAAAGATCGCTACCAGACTGCAACTAGAACTCCGTGTGTATGTTACTCGAATCAAATCGTTCAAGTTACATTAGAGTCACGGCTACGTGAGATATTTGCACAAGACGTGAGTAGTAGTACATTAAACGTTCCATGTCAGCCAGTTTACATACTTAAAGAAAGCAACGTGATTATGCACAAAAGAGAAAGGATGTCAATTTAACGACAAATCCGTTACCATAATCAAAATCGTACCTTTGCACAAAGCAGAATCAAATGGATGTTTTGACCCTTTACATTTTGTCTATTAGTAGAAAGGAATCTGTTATATGCAAATACAGACAAATTTCAAATGATGAAAGATAATTATGTTCAAACGTTGATCCACGCATATCTTTTTCATTACATTCTACTGTGAATTTTTAGTGATAAAAAATGTACGTGTGTGATTATTTGGAACGGTTAACACAGTGCATATCTATGTAATATTTTACATTGAGTATATTTGACAAGCGTCATCGACCGATCAAGCAACGATCGATCGAGTTGTGCCATCAATGGATCCGTTGAGAGCGTAGCCAAAACCCATCGGTAGATTGCGCAACCTGTGATCGATCGCGCTGTGCCATCAATGGACCGTTGTTAGCGTAGACATAGCCAATCGGTAAATCGCGCAAGTATCTATCGATCGCGCTGCGTCGATCGCTTCGCTAACAACGAATCCATTGGCGGTGCAGCGCGAACAATCGATTCTTGCGCGATCGATCGATGCTTGCGCGACCTTCTGATGGCTTCGCTAACTACGGGTCCATAGATGGCGCAGCGCGATCAATCAACAGCGCAGACAGGTCGATGGCGCGTGACATATTCGGTATCTACATGTAATGCAGAACAAGAACAATGACCAAGGCATTTTTGCTTTTGAAATTATCGTCTTTATGTTGGCACTTAACTGATGTCAGGAAATGCTTATTTCATACGTTCCAGTCTAGCCCGAGTACTCCGACGGTAAGAGATATTTGGTCAGAGCGTTTCTTTCTCTTTCTTTTACTTATTTTCGTGCTTATATCCAATTAAAGTTCAAGCACGCTGCCCTGGGTATACATGTCAGCTATTTGGGCTGTCTGTCCAGGGCACTTGGCTAGTTGTTAGTTGGTTAGTGGTTAGTGAGGGAGAAGAGGGTGCAGTGGTCTTACACATACCCATTGAGTCGTTAAAACACGCTCTGGGTGGGAGCCGGTACCGGGCTGCGAACCCTGTACCTACCAGCCTTTTGTCCGATGAAGGAAGGAAGGAGATGTTTTATTTAACGACGCATATTTTATTTATGGTTATATGGCGTCGGACTTATGGTTAAGGACCACACAGATATGGAGAGAGGAAACCCGCTGCCGCCACTACATGGGCTACTCTTTTCGATTAGCAGCAAGGGATCTTTTATATGCACCATCCCACATACAGGATAGCACATACCACGGCCTTTCGTATACCAGTCGTAGTGCACTGGCTGGAATGAGAAATAGCCCAGTGGGCTATGTCCGATGACTTAACCATGACACCACCGAGGCCGGTGGCCAGGGCGTTGATAACTGTGTAAATGTCGGTCTAGCCTTCTTACCGTCAGAGTACTCGGGATAGTTCCAGTCATAACCGTGTACTTAGGAATCAAGTCTCTGTTTTCGGCTTCAAAAGGTTTGTTTCTTGGATGATATAAAATCAGTTTGTTAAAACCGTGTACTTGGGAAGTGGAAGTTGGTTCAAAATAGTGGGGTCATAATATTGCATGGCTGCCTCGTGATCATAGTTTGAAGCTGGATTTCAAGTGTTTGGGACCTTTAGAAAACAGTTCACCCCCATACACCTCGCGAAAGCCATGACCAAAGCCATGATGGCGGCCGGGGGCCAGACTGAATATCGGTAATCCAGATGAAGACGAGGTAACTGACGCTCATTCAGTTTTATTTGACGTCATTGGCCGATGCTGACACGCTGCAGTGCTTATTCTTAATGTGACTTACATTTAAAGTAAACAGTTTTAGTTATACTAGTTTAACTAAACCACATACCGAATTGTTCTAGATATACATGTTAAAGGGACATTCCTGAGTTTGCTGCATTGTAAGATGTTTCCGACTAATAAAATATTTCTACGATTAAACTTACATATTAAATATAGTTTCTTTTTTAGAATATCAGTGTCTGTATATTCAATGCGTTTCTGGTCGTCTTAATATTTGTAAGAAGCTCAAACTGGATTTTGTCTTCAAATAATTTCGTAGGTACGAAAAAATCTTTTTTAGGAAATAAAATGAAATTTAACCTAGTACAAATATTAGAACGACCAGAAACACGGTTAATATACAGCCACTAATATTTTATGCAGAAAAATATATTTGATATGTAATTACAGTCGTCAAAAAGTCTCTGTTAGTCAATAACATCTTAAAATGTGCAGCAAACTCAGGAATGTCCCTTTAATGCTAGTCTCAAACTACCAGCACACAGTGAGCCAACTTTCTGTTGTGACGACTTCTACGACTGTCCACTTCAATGCTAATCCGAGCGCTCTTACAACTCGATTTTCGTCGTATCCGATTCAAACAATGCGCGCACTACAACTCAACCCCGACTCCAAGTTATTAGTCTTAGCGTCATGTTCATTTTATTTCAACTTATTTCCGGTTGTGGTGATAAAAAATGCTGTCTCCGTCAAGTCTTCTTTGGAACCCCAAAGCTTGACAGCCAGTGTTGCTCCGTTCGGCCAGTGTTTTAACCTGGCATCATCGTAGAGGGGGCAGAATTGCAGGATGTGCTCTGGGGACTGTGGTCCTGTTTGACATGGACATTCATCAGTGTCTGCCAGTTTCAGGAGGTACATATGGGATCTGATATGACAGTGACCGGTTCTTAGCCTGAAAATAGTTGTCTCTTGGTATCTCTCCAGATGATGATGGATTGGTTCCTTGGTTGTAGAGTGGGTGCATCGGCACGTTTTCTTAATTATGGTGCTGTCTGTCCAAGACAGTGGGTTCATTGTTAGTGGTTAGTGAGAGAGAAAAAGATGTAGTGGCCTTACACCTACCCATTGAGTCGTTAAAACTCGCCCTGGGTAGGAACCTGTACCGGGTTGCGAACTCTGTACCTAACAGCTTAATTATGTCCGATGGCTTAACCACGAAAGCACCGAGGCCGGTGTCTGTGCATCAAACTCAACTCAGCTGGGCCCGGTAACACAAAACACTCGTAACACTTACGTCAGACATATACCATACATAATGTGTGGTGTACGTCTAACGTAAGTGTTACGAGTGCTTTGGGTTACCGGGCCCTGGACCGTCGGAAATCAACCGACCAATCACAACGCAGCATTAGGCCACGTGACACCCAGTGGAATACTAAACAGTGGCCTCTTAATATTAATTATATCAGATGATTTTGGAAAAAGGTAAATAGCCAGTTAAGACAGGTGACTACTTATATATGAAATACTCCTTGCTGCTAACCAAAAAATAGCTTTTATGATACTAGATGATTTCATTAATAATAATAAATTAACATTAGTTTTTCACGGGCAGCTGAGGTATATGGTAGCGTGCTTGAACTATATTGGAAATAAGTAAAACATTAATTGAGCACTGCTGCTTAAATTAATAATTCGAAAAACAAACATAAAAACTTGAAGTAAATTACTGAACAAAATAACACATTAAAAACGTAACAAAACTGATTTTATATATAATTCACATTGTGTGTTTCATAAAACATTTGTAAAGAAAATGCAAATTAAGAAAAAATATGAAAATAATCGTAGTATGTTATACAGGTTGATGATAATACCAGGTATATACCAGGTACAAAATTAGTTTGACCAAAAGAAAAAAAAGAAAAAAAGAAGAAAAGCAACACTTTTCTCAAAATAGGATATAATAGAATTTGTGTTCTGTTGTTTTCCATCATGGTATCAATTAGTTGTTAATCTGAGAGCAACTGTCGTAAGTCGGGATTTGGGGAAATTAAAACGCAACCGTCGAGTTGGTCAACTTCATCGTGGCATTTGACAGTCTGACCCTAGCAGGCTAAATCAGTATGTGAAAAGATCGCGTTCACACTTACATTTTAACTAGCTATAGTTTAAAGTGTAAGTGTGAACGCAGCTTATTAGCCTTTATCAAGAAACTAGAGATACGCTGATAGTTAGAGGGCAGTTTAGCAACCAACTAGAGATACGCTGATAGTTAGAGGGTAGTTTAGCAACCAACTAGAGATACGCTGATAGTTAGAGGGCAGTTTAGCAACCAACTAGAGATACGCTGATAGTTAGAGGGCAGTTTAGCAACCAACTAGAGACACGCTGATAGTTAGAGGGCAGTTTAGCAACCAACTAGAGATACGCTGTGAGTTAGAGGGCAGTTTAGCAACCAACTAGAGATACGCTGTGAGTTAGAGGGCAGTTTAGCAACCAACTAGAGATACGCTGATAGTTAGAGGGCAGTTTAGCAACCAACTAGAGATACGCTGATAGTTAGAGGGCAGTTTAGCAACCAACTAGAGACACGCTGATATGATAGTTAGAGGGCAGTTTAGCAACCAACTAGAGATACGCTGTGAGTTAGAGGGCAGTTTAGCAACCAACTAGAGATACGCTGTGAGTTAGAGGGCAGTTTAGCAACCAACTAGAGATACGCTGATAGTTAGAGGGCAGTTTAGCAACCAACTAGAGATACGCTGTGAGTTAGAGGGCAGTTTAGCAGGGCAACAACCAACTAGAGATACGCTGTGAGTTAGAGGGCAGTTTAGCAACCAACTAGAGATACGCTGATAGTTAGAGGGCAGTTTAGCAACCAACTAGAGACACGCTGATAGTTAGAGGGCAGTTTAGCAACCAACTAGAGATACGCTGATAGTTAGAGGGCAGTTTAGCAACCAACTAGAGACAGCTGTGAGTTAGAGGGCAGTTTAGCAACGAACTAGAGATACGCTGTGAGTTAGAGGGCAGTTTAGCAACCAACTAGAGATACGCTGATAGTTAGAGGGCAGTTTAGCAACCAACTAGAGATACGCTGATAGTTAGAGGGCAGTTTAGCAACCAACTAGAGATACGCTGATAGTTAGAGGGCAGTTTAGCAACCAACTAGAGACACGCTGATAGTTAGAGGGCAGTTTAGCAACCAACTAGAGACACGCTGTGAGTTAGAGGGCAGTTTAGCAACCAACTAGAGATACGCTGTGAGTTAGAGGGCAGTTTAGCAACCAACTAGAGATACGCTGTGAGTTAGAGGGCAGTTTAGCAACCAACTAGAGATACGCTGTGAGTTAGAGGGCAGTTTAGCAACCAACTAGAGATACGCTGATAGTTAAGAGGGAAGTTTAGCAACCAACTAGAGATACGCTGTGAGTTAGAGGGCAGTTTAGCAACCAACTAGAGATACGCTGTGAGTTAGAGGGCAGTTTAGCAACCAACTAGAGATACGCTGATAGTTAGAGGGCAGTTTAGCAACCAACTAGAGACACGCTGATAGTTAGAGGGCAGTTTAGCAACCAACTAGAGATACGCTGATAGTTAGAGGGCAGTTTAGCAACCAACTAGAGACACGCTGATAGTTAGAGGGCAGTTTAGCAACCAACTAGAGACACGCTGATAGTTAGAGGGCAGTTTAGCAACCAACTAGAGACACGCTGATAGTTAGAGGGCAGTTTAGCAACCAACTAGAGACACGCTGATAGTTAGAGGGCAGTTTAGCAACCAACTAGAGACACGCTGATAGTTAGAGGGCAGTTTAGCAACCAACTAGAGACACGCTGATAGTTAGAGGGCAGTTTAGCAACCAACTAGAGACACGCTGATAGTTAGAGGGCAGTTTAGCAACCAACTAGAGACACGCTGATAGTTAGAGGGCAGTTTAGCAACCAACTAGAGACACGCTGATAGTTAGAGGGCAGTTTAGCAACCAACTAGAGACACGCTGATAGTTAGAGGGCAGTTTAGCAACCAACTAGAGACACGCTGATAGTTAGAGGGCAGTTTAGCAACCAACTAGGCTTAAAGGGACAGACCCTAATTTTTAAACACGACGACGTATTTGTCACCATTAAAGCTGTCGTTGTTGTATTTTTGTGTTGATGTTGTTGTTTTTTTGTTCTTCTTGAAAATTTTAATTAGAAAAAGTTACATTTTATTATTTAGAATATTTGTTTTCGTACACCTGAAGTGGTTCTAGTCATTCGGGTTTTTATAATACCCAAAAATGTATTTTTCATAATTTTAAACAAACGCATGTTCGTCTGAGAAGTAATGGTTATAAAGACAAGCTCTAGTTAGTTTATACATCACAGACTTTAGCTTCTCTGTGTTATAACTAAACTTCGTGTCCATTTTCACGGGCTGAAACTAGGGTCTGCGGCTTTAAGCTTAGCAATGTTTTATGAATTTGGGCCCAAGTGTACATATTAAAACAAAGGGTCATCAGAAGCATGAGCCGACGTTGTATCGCTGTCAACATGCTTTAACTCGTGAATGGATGTCTGTCACTATCCCAGAGATCCACCATCTCATCAGAAGCATGAGCCGACGTTGTATCGCTGTCAACATGCTTGAACTCGTGAATGGATGTCGGTCACTATCCCAGAGATGCACCATCTCATCAGAAGCATGAGCCGACGTTGTACCGCTGTCAACATGCTTTAACTCGTGAATGGATGTCTATCACTATCCCAGAGATCCACCATCTCATCAGAAGCATGAGCCGACGTTCTACCGCTGTCAACATGCAATATGCCCAATATGCCCGGACGCATTACGGATAATATTCAGATCTTCGTGTATGGACCCCCAAGCATCATTTAACAACGTGACAGTCACACGATTCATTTTGTATTGAGAAGCTCCCGCTACTTATACGGACAATTGATGCCTCAATTAAATCCAGTGTCTGATTTCATTTTGCAAGTCTCGAGGTTTCTTTTATTTAAACACATTTACCACATTGCTAAACTCTTTTGGCTAAGTATATATGTAAATTTGATAAAGGGTTGCTTACGTTCGCTGTGGGGTAGGAGAGAGTGAATGTGTAATCTTGTTTTTATTTGAGGACGGACCATAAGGATAAAGTGGAACAGTCGATCATGATGATGATGATGATGATGATCTTGGTAATCTTGGTGATTTTCCTCTCTAAATAAATGTAGGTAATGCATATCGAAATTTCTCAACTTACATATATATAATACAAACAGTATTATTTGTTTACTTTAATATGTTTTGGGTGACTAGTAGATCTGCATGTTCTCGTTTTTCTTTAGTCTTTTACGATGATGATGATGATGATGATGATGATGATGACGATCATGATTATGATCCTTATATTGTGTTGTTTCTTTAGAGTCGAAGGTTCATTTGGGAGTCCAGGAGCCTTGTTTCGTTGTATGTGTCTTCTGGCTGCATTTTCCGACGCATTTGCTGTAACCTCATCGTGGTGCAGGGGTGTAACATTCTCTTTGAGAATGGCCAATACAGCACAAAATTGAAGTTTTGAGTAGAATTCAGTATCCGTAAAATTCTGTGATATTTGTATTTTTGCAGTTCTTTACACTGTTTTTGTTTAAGTCTTGAATTTTTATATTGATGTTGATCATCACTTTATTTGCATTACCATAGTTTGACACCCAATAGCCGATGTATTTTTCGTGCTGGGGTGTCGTTAAACATTCATTCATTCATTCATTCATTCTGGCTGCATTCCTTGTGTTGTTTCTGCCAGACACCAAGGGAAGAGAACTCCCAACTACCATCGAAGAGATGGAGAAATCCATTGTTAAAACTGCAGGGCTTTGCAAAATATGGAACAAGAAGAATCTACGCCAGGAACAAGAGTAATGAAAATATTCAACAGAACTAAAACTCTAAACGTTATTAACTGGACTATGTTGTAGCTCAAAAGTTAGAATGCTAGACTACAGAGAGAGAGAGAGAGAGAGAGAGAGAGAGAGAGAGAGAGAGAGAGAGAGAGAGAGAGGAGAGAGAGAGGGGGGGGGGGGGGGGGGGGTATAGAGAGAGAAAAATAGAAAGCCTACTGACAAAATTGAAGAATAAATAGCGGAGCTCTATAAGCTGAAAGGCCTGTGTTGTTTTGTTTTGTTCTGTTTTGGTTTTATTAGGTTGGTTGTTTGTTGTTGTTTGTTGCTTTGGGTTGGTTTTTTGTTCTGTTTTGTGGGGTTTCTACACGATAGACGTGTGCATCAGACACGAGTGAATGGTGTAATCGTTTTACAATTTTTATTAGCAGATAAAACCAGTGTCGTCATGTTTTTCAAAATACACATGCACATAAAGTAGCTACTTTATTTTCAAAGTAAGCGAAATAAAGCTTAAGTTGTTTTGTTTGACGACGCTACTAGAGCACATCAATTTATTAATTATCGGCTAAGCTTTTAATGTTAATTCTTAGGAGAACCAGCTACATCTTTCCATCACCAGCAAGGGATCATTTATATGCACTTTTTCACAGACAGGACACACATACCACGACCATTGATATACCAGTCGTGGGGCTCTGGTAGGGACGGTGGAAGAAACAATATCAAAATGGGTCCTCTTAGATGGTTCGAACCAATAAGGCAAGCACATAAGGCATGAGTGGACAAGACAACCATTCCAAATTAATGAGAGAGACACACACACACAAGGAGACCGAGAGACAGACACAGATACAGACAGAGAGAGACAGACGGACAGAAAGCCAGACGGACAGAGAGAGACGGGCCATGACCGTTTTGTCATTCATATCTGACACTATATACTATTACCGATAACACAAATATAACACAAATAAATATATGTAAAAAAAAATTATATTATAAAAAAAGTCCAATATATCAAAACCACAAAAAAGTTAAGAATATATCAAAACATGTATGAAGAATAAAATTGTCAGTTGCGGATCTACAGTGGGTGAGAAGTATAAAGGAACAGTAAAATATACAATACAACATGTACAATACTGATATCAGTAAACTGGCAAAGGTGAAAAGGCGTAAATATAAAAAAGAGAAAACAAGACTGATGTAGTATTATGTTATACCATTATATTTTAAAAAACTACCGATATTACAAAGGTGGCTCGGGTAAAAAAAAAACCCAAATACTATCAGGTAATATACGAAGGAGGTGGTAACCAAAAATTTATTTTATTACCCATATGGGCACATATAACCGGGGAAATAAAAATCATAATTTCTCACTGAGAAAATTATGATGCATTTGGTCTAACCGGGTATTTGATTGGGTGCTTTAGGGGACTTCGACCAATGGACGGGCACGTACTAAACCAGATGCGACATATATCGACCTTGACCGAGCAATAGCAGTAGTAGTAAATTTCTGATCATTACCGGACTACTTGTCAAATATAAACAAATCTCCGTAAATGAACACGATGATACACGGACACACCAACACAATTTAATTTTAATTAAAAAAGCATTTTGAGCAAAACCTTTACAAAGTATTATTACTTTCTTTTATAATATTTAAAAAAAGAAAAAGATTTACAGTACAATAACAAACTGACATCGTCGCACGCACTGTAGGTTGCACGGCAGACGACAACAACAACGATGGCCGAGCATTTAACACCAGTTAAGGTCAACGATCTTGTAAAAATTGATGGCGCCGTAAATATTTTCCAACCACTCAACACGTATAAAATGTTTGTTGCAAAGACAAATGATGGAAAGTCGATGCAGGTACCACGATATAGAATTCGTGTTCTCCCAGAAAGTGGGTCAACCCCGCCTCCTGATCTAAGTTTAGATTTGCCCGAAGTCGTCATTCGAGAATTACTGTGTGACGATGATGTCTGGGGTGAGGTGAATGAGACGAATACAGAAAACAATGACATAAACTGGGACAATGAAATAAAAGATTTTCTTGCAATTAATGAAAATGAAAACACAGCCAGAAAAACTAAATATGACATTAAAACTGTGTCAAAGTTTTTCGCGAATGAGCTGAACGAAAATAGGACAATAGACTCTATCCCTCCCCATGAATTAGACATCCTACTATGTAAAATGTTTATGGGGCTAAAGAAAATAAACGGGGATCTTTATGAACCCAATACATTGCGAGGAATACTCTCGAGTGTTGACAGGTATTTGAAACAATGCGGGTACATGGTCTCTGTCATTCGCGATCCATCATTTACCAAATGTCGCGAAGTACTGAAATGTAAATAAAAAGTTTTAAAGAAAGAAGGGAAGGGTAACCTACCTCACGCATCACAACCCATTTCGACAACTGAATTGGATCAACTCTGGCAATCGGGACAACTTGGTTCCTCAAATCCTGAATGTTTACTCCAAACGTTATAGTGGAATAACACTGGTTTTTTCGGATTACGTTCAATTTTGCCACACAGAAACATGAAATGGGTGGACATAACGCTCAAAGCAGACAGTGAAAACAAAGAATATCTCGAGTATAACGAAAGGCAAAACAAAAACACGTGACGGTTCAAATCCACGAAATGTACGTCAAGTTCCACCTCGCGCTTGGATGAATAAAAATTCCGCATGGTGCCCAGTTGCACTGTATAAATTATACAAGCAATTACATCCAACTGACTTTTTGAAAGAGAATGATCCATTTTATCTTGCTACAAACACCAAAAAAAATCCTGGTCCTGGTGAAACGTGGTTTAAACGACAACCGGTTGGCAAAAACAAACTAGGCACACTAATGAGAAAAATGGCATTGGCAGCTGGCCTCTCCCAAGATAAAAAAAACTTACAAATCATAGTGCCCGAAAAACCATGATACAAACTCTTACTGACGCAAACATCCATCCAAATCAGATCATTCAAGTCTCAGGACATCGCAACTTACAATCCATCAATGCGTATGCTCGAATTTTCCGAACAACAACACAAGGAAATCAACAGCATAGGGCCTACTTGTTGATCCGACATGTACACGTTTCTTCGACATTAAAATCTTCAGCAACTGAAACAAATTTCGGCAGTGTTGCAAGCCAGTCAAATTTTCAATCAGACCAGAAATACGAATAATGTGGTAGATTGGACATCTCATCACCATGCAGTCCCAAACTCTTTTTTCGGGTCCCATTTATGGTGGCGTTTTTTAACATAAACATTGGTAATTCGGGAACAAGGTCGCCAACTATTCACCACGCGTCTTCTGACAACACAGCTAAACGTCGACGTATTATTATTGATTCTTCTTCCGATGAAAATTAAAATGTTCATATTCTTCAGACAAACGGTACTTGTTTAGATTCAGCTGTTTTTTTTCTCTGTTTAATTGTTGTTTTCCAATGACTATTGTTTGCCGCCAAATAACGATGCAGCGTACTCGACAGACTTGCCCTAAATAACTTGTTGAATGGACATGTACTGTTATCTAAAGATTTTAATTGTCATTTCTATATTCGTTTTACAATGTCAATAAAATGTTATTTTTATCAACAATATATTTGTTTTTTAATATGTATAACTTGACAAATAAATGTATTTTATAAGGAACTACTATCGAACGCGGATGAAAGTAAATGAGTGAGCACATAGTTTGCGCTTCGTTATAGTTTGTTTCTAAATAATATGCACATAGAACAATTTATGGTGGGGCACAATAAACATCCAGGCTTGGGTAATAAATAGAATATCAAACTCGCTACTATGTATTATCCAGGCTTGGGTAATAAATAAAATATCAAACTCGCTACTATGTATTATCAAGTTTAAGTCCCTCGTGAAATAAGTTTCCTTTGTCACGAGCTCGGGACGTTCATAGCGAACACACACGGCTTTTTTAAAAATGCATTTGAGCTTGTATTTCACATTTGTACATGATGTTATAATATGGTAACCAGATAATGTAACTTTAAAGTGTCCATATATCCCACAACTCAAAAAGTCCATTTACCTACAACACAATAAATCCACTGGCCCACAACTCATAAAGTTTAAAAAAAGAAGTTTGTTTTGTTTAACGACACCACTAGAGCACATTGATTTATTAATCATCGGCTATTGGATGTCAAACATTTGTTAATTTCAACATATACATGTAGTCTTAGAGAGGAAATCCGCTACATTTTTCCATTAGTATGTATGTATGCCAGGTCAGATGTCGGGAATTAACGTGCTTATATCAATTTAATGTTCAAGCACGCTCGTTTCGAACATGATTTCTGACTAGAGCCAGAAACTACTCGGAACGAGAGGGGTGGGGGAGTGTTTAAAAAGTCAATATTCCATTAGTAGCAAGGGATTGTTTATATGCAACATCCCATAGACATGATAGTACATACCACAGCCTTTGATATACCAGTCGTGGTGCACAGGATGGATCGAGAAATAGCATAAAGTCCACTTACTCACAGCTCATCAAGTTCATTTACTCACAACTCATGAAGTCCACTTACTCACAACTCATAAAGTTCATTTACTCACAACTTATGAAGTCCACTTACTCACAACTCATAAAGTCCACTTACTCACAACTCATGAAGTCCACTTACTCATAACTCATGAAGTCCACTTACTCACAACTCATAAAGTCCACTTACTCACAACTCATGAAGTCTAGAGACCCACAAGTCATAAAGTCCACTTACTCACAACTCATGAAGTCTAGAGACCTACAAGTCATAAAGTCCACTTACTCACAAGTTTGACTCACAACTCATACAGTCCACTTACTCACAACTCATGAAGTCTAGAGGCCCACAACTCACAACTCATGAAGTCTAGAGACCCACAAGTCATAAAGTCCACTTACTCACAACTCATGAAGTCTAAAGACCCACAAGTCATAAAGTCCACTTACTCACAACTTTGACTCACAACTCATAAAGTCCACTTACTCACAACTAATGAAGTATAGAGACCCACATGTCATAAAGTTCACTTACTCACAAGTTTGACTCACAACTCATAAAGTCTAGAGGCCTACAAGTCATAAAGTCCACTTACTCACAACTCGTGAAGTCCACTTACTCACAACTCATGAAGTCCACTTACTCAAAACTCATAAAGTCCACTTACTCACAACTCATGAAGTCTAGAGACCCACAAGTCATAAAGTCCACTTACTCACAAGTTTGACTCACAACTCATACAGTCCACTTACTCACAACTCATGAAGTCTAGAGGCCCACAACTCATAAAGTCCACTTACTCACAACTCATGAAGTCTAGAGACCCACAAGTCATAAAGTCCACTTACTCACAACTCATGAAGTCTAGAGACCCACAAGTCATAAAGTCCACTTACTCACAACTCATGAAGTCTAGAGACCCACAATTCATAAAGTCCACTTACAACTCATAAAGTCCATGTACTCACAACTCGTGAAGTCCACTTACTCACAACTCATAAAGTCCAGTTACTCACAACTCATGAAGTCCAGAGACCAACAACTCATAACCTCCAGAGACAAACTTCTCGTAAAGTACCGGGACCCTTAAATCCGTAAACACACTGCACACAGACCCACAACCAATGATGTTCACTGCCCACAACACACAAAGTAATACTTATTGATTCTTCACTCCACTAATAACCGTGTGTAGCCTGTTTGCGTCAAAAAGGAACGCATACAGCAAATTTCCAATAACAGAAATCGTTTCTATTATTTTTGCAGTGTATCCCGAGCAATTCCTCGCTTGACCTTCATTTGAATTTAGATGGACGTGAAGCGTTCCTCTTCCATTCTATTTACTTCTGTGGTTCTATTATTATGCAAATTGACGGTGGAATTCTGGCAACCCGATTCTCCTCCAAAAGGTAACGCAGCGAAACGTTTAAAGTTTGTTTTGTTTAACGACACCCCTAGCCACATTGATTAATAATCATCGGCAATTGGATGTCACATTTGGTAATTTTTGTTTCCCCATTAGCAGCAAGGGATCTTTTATATGTACTTTCCCACAGACAAGACAGCACATACCACGGCCCTTGTACAGTTTTCCTGAAATTATTGACAGTAACCCTGTAGAAGAGATTGTAACGGGGTATATATACTTAGCCAAAAACGTTTAGCAATTTGGTAAATGTACTTAAATAAAACAAAATTTGTGACTTACAAAATGAAATCAGACACTAGATGTAATTGAAGCATGATTTGTCAATGTAAGTAGCAGAAGATTATCAATACAAAATGAATGTTTGACTGTCACGTCCATAAATGATTCTTGGGGGTACACAAAAATCTGAAAATTGCCAGTAACGTGTCTGAGCACACTGGGCATTTACAGTGGTACAATGTCCGCCATGCAACTGAACGTGACCAATGTGGTAGGTAGCATCAATGTGTGGATGGGAATTCATGAGATCGGACAAAACCACCTAATTTTCATCATTCATGGGAACCTGAATGCTCAGCATTACATTGACAAAATCATCACACCAGTTGTTATTACGTTCATAGCATCCAGGCGTTTTGTTTCAACAGGACAATGTAGACCAGCATTCATCCAGACTAATGACTGGACTTCTTCAGAGGAACAATATTGAGGCACTACAGTGGGTTGCAGGATCGCCTGACTTGTGCAGGTATGGGATTTGTTGGGTCGTAGGGTACGTAAAACCATGTGCATATTCACAACGTCCACAACGTTCAACATGCTTTAACTCGTGAATGGATGTCTATTACTATTCCAGAGTTCCACCATCTCATCAGAAGCATGAGCAGACGTTGTATCGCTGTCAACATGCAATATGCCCAATGTGCCCGGACGCATTACGGATAATATTCAGATCTCCGTGTATGGACCCCCGTGCATCATTTAACAACGTGACAGTCACACGATTCATTTTGTATTGAGAAGCTCCCGCTACTTATACTGACAATTGATGCCTCAATTAAATCCAGTGTCTGATTTAATTTTGTAAGTCTCGAGGTTTCTTTTATTTAAGCACATTTACCACATTGCTAAACTCTTTTGGCTAAGTATATATGTAAATTTGATAAAGGGTTGCTTACGTTCGCTGTGGGGTAGGAGAGAGTGAATGTGTAATCTTATTTTTATTTGAGGACGAACCATAAGGATAAAGTGGAACAGTCGATCATGATGATGATGATGATGATGATGATGATGATCTTGGTGATCTTGGTGATTTTCCTCTCTAAATAAATGTAGGTAATGCATATCGAAATTTCTCAACTTACATATATATAATACAAACAGTATTATTTGTTTACTTTAATATGTTTTGGGTGACTAGTAGATCTTCATGTTCTCGTTTTTCTTTAGTCTATAACGATGATGATGATGATGATGATGATGACGCTCATGATTATGATCCTTATATTGTGTTGTTTCTTTAGAGTCGAAGGTTCATTTGGGAGTCCATGAGCCTTCTTTGGTTGTATGTGTCTTCTGGCTGCATTCCTTGTGTTGTTTCTACCAGACACCAAGGGAAGAGAACTCCCAACTAACATCGAAGAGATGGAGAAATCCATTGTTGAAACTGCAGGGCTTTGCAAAATATGGAACAAGAAGAATCTACGCCAGGAACAAGAGTAATGAAAAATATTCAACAGTACTAAAACTCTAAACGTTATTAACTGGACTATGTTGTAGCTCAAAAGTTAGAATGCTAGACTACAGAGAGAGAGAGAGAGACAGAGAGAGAGAGACAGAGAGAGAGAGAGAGAGAGAGAGAGAGAGAGAGAGAGAGAGAGAGAGAGAGAGAGAGAAAGAAAGAAAGAGAGAGGTGGGGGGGGGGGGTGTATAGAGAGAAGATAAAAAGCCTACTGACAAAATTGAAGAATAAATAGCGGAGCTCTATAAGCCGAAAGGCCTGTTGTTTGTTTTGTTTTATTCTGTTTTGGTTTTATTAGGTTTGGTTTGTTTGTTGTTTTGTTTTGTTTGTTTGTTGCTTTGGGTTGGTTTTTTGTTCTGTTTTGTGGGGGGTTCTACACGATAGACGTGTGCATCAGACACGAGTGAATGGTGTAATCGTTTTACAATTTTTATTAGCAGATAAAACCAGTGTCGTCATGTTTTTCAAAATACACATGTACATAAAGTAGCTACTTTATTTGCAAAGTAAGCGAAATAAAGCTTAAGTTTGTTTAGTTTGACGACGCTACTAGAGCACATCAATTTATTAATTATCGGCTAAGCTTTTAATGTTAATTCTTAAAAGAACCAGCTACATTTTTCCATCACCAGCAAGGGATCATTTATATGCACTTTTTCACAGACAGGACACACATACCACGACCATTGATATACCAGTCGTGGGGCTCTGGTAGGGACGGTGGAAGAAACTATCAAAATGGGTCCTATTAGATGGTTCGAACCAATAAGGCAAGCACATAAGGCATGAGTGGACAAGACACCATTCCAAATTAATGAGAGAGACACACACACACACAAGGAGACAGAGAGACAGATACAGACAGAGAGAGACGGGCCAGACGGACAGAGAGAGACGGGCCATAACCGTTTTGTCATTCATATGTAACACTACTACTATTACCGATAACACAAATATAACACAAATAAATATATGTAAAAAAAAAAAAAAATTTATAAAAAAACCCAATATATCAAAACACAAAAAAGTTAAGAATATATCAAAACATGTATGAAGAATAAAATTGTCAGTTGCGGATCTACAGTGGGTGAGAAGTATAAAGGAACAGTAAAATATACAATACAACATGTACAATACTGATATCAGTAAACTGGCAAAGGTGAAAAGGCGTAAATATAAAAAAGAGAAAACAAGACTGATATTAGTATCATGTTATACCATTTATATTTTAAAAAACTAGCGATATTACAAAGGTGGCTCGGTAAAAAAACAACCCAAATACTATCAGGTAATATACGAAGGAGGTGGTAACCAAAAATTTATTTTATTACCCATATGGGCACATATAACCGGGGAAATAAAAATCATAATTTCTCACTGAGAAATTATGATGCATTGGTCTAACCGGGTATTTGATTGGGTGCTTTAGGGGACTTCGACCAATGGACGGGCACGTACTAAACCAGATGCGACATATATCGACCTTGACCGAGCAATAGCAGTAGTAGTAATTTCTGATCATTACCGGACTACTTGTCAAATATAAACAAATCTCCGTAAATGAACACGATGATACACGGACACACCAACACAATTTAATTTTAATTAAAAAAGCATTTTGAGCAAAACCTTTACAAAGTATTATTACTTTCTTTTATAATATTTAAAAAAAGAAAAAGATTTACAGTACAATAACAAACTGACATCGTCGCACGCACTGTAGGTTGCACGGCAGACGACAACAACAAACGATGGCCGAGCATTTAACACCAGTTAAGGTCAACGATCTTGTAAAAAATTGATGGCGCCGTAAATATTTTCCAACCACTCAACACGTATAAAATGTTTGTTGCAAAGACAAAATGATGGAAAGTCGATGCAGGTACCACGATATAGAATTCGTGTTCTCCCAGAAAGTGGGTCAACCCCGCCTCCTGATCTAAGTTTAGATTTGCCCGAAGTCGTCATTCGAGAATTACTGTGTGACGATGATGTCTGGGGTGAGGTGAATGAGACGAATACAGAAAACAATGACATAAACTGGGACAATGAAATAAAAGATTTTCTTGCAATTAATGAAAATGAAAACACAGCCAGAAAAACTAAATATGACATTAAAACTGTGTCAAAGTTTTTCGCGAATGAGCTGAACGAAAATAGGACAATAGACTCTATCCCTCCCCATGAATTAGACATCCTACTATGTAAATGTTTATGGGGCTAAAGAAAATAAACGGGGATCTTTATGAACCCAATACATTGCGAGGAATACTCTCGAGTGTTGACAGGTATTTGAAACAATGCGGGTACATGGTCTCTGTCATTCGCGATCCATCATTTACCAAATGTCGCGAAGTACTGAAATGTAAATAAAAAGTTTTAAAGAAAGAAGGGAAGGGTAACCTACCTCACGCATCACAACCCATTTCGACAACTGAATTGGATCAACTCTGGCAATCGGGACAACTTGGTTCCTCAAATCCTGAATGTTTACTCCAAACGTTATAGTGGAATAACACTGGTTTTTTCGGATTACGTTCAATTTTGCCACACAGAAACATGAAATGGGTGGACATAACGCTCAAAGCAGACAGTGAAAACAAAGAATATCTCGAGTATAACGAAAGGCAAACAAAAACACGTGACGGTTCAAATCCACGAAATGTACGTCAAGTTCCACCTCGCGCTTGGATGAATAAAAATTCCGCATGGTGCCCAGTTGCACTGTATAAATTATACAAGCAATTACATCCAACTGACTTTTTGAAAGAGAATGATCCATTTTATCTTGCTACAAACACCAAAAAAAATCCTGGTCCTGGTGAAACGTGGTTTAAACGACAACCGGTTGGCAAAAACAAACTAGGCACACTAATGAGAAAAATGGCATTGGCAGCTGGCCTCTCCCAAGATAAAAAAAACTTACAAATCATAGTGCCCGAAAAACCATGATACAAACTCTTACTGACGCAAACATCCATCCAAATCAGATCATTCAAGTCTCAGGACATCGCAACTTACAATCCATCAATGCGTATGCTCGAATTTCCGAACAACAACACAAGGAAATCAACAGCATAGGGCCTACTTGTTGATCCGACATGTACACGTTCTTCGACATTAAAATCTTCAGCAACTGAAACAAATTTCGGCAGTGTTGCAAGCCAGTCAAATTTCAATCAGACCAGAAATACGAATAATGTGGTAGATTGGACATCTCATCACCATGCAGTCCAAACTCTTTTTTCGGGTCCCATTTATGGTGGCGTTTTTAACATAAACATTGGTAATTCGGGAACAAGGTCGCCAACTATTCACCACGCGTCTTCTGACAACACAGCTAAACGTCGACGTATTATTATTGATTCTTCTTCCGATGAAAATTAAAATGTTCATATTCTTCAGACAAACGGTACTTGTTTAGATTCAGCTGTTTTCTCTGTTTAATTGTTGTTTTCCAATGACTATTGTTTGCCGCCAAATAACGATGCAGCGTACTCGACAGACTTGCCCTAAATAACTTGTTGAATGGACATGTACTGTTATCTAAAGATTTTAATTGTCATTTCTATATTCGTTTTACAATGTCAATAAAATGTTATTTTTATCAACAATATATTTGTTTTTTAATATGTATAACTTGACAAATAAATGTATTTTATAAGGAACTACTATCGAACGCGGATGAAAGTAAATGAGTGAGCACATAGTTTGCGCTTCGTTATAGTTTGTTTCTAAATAATATGCACATAGAACAATTTATGGTGGGGCACAATAAACATCCAGGCTTGGGTAATAAATAGAATATCAAACTCGCTACTATGTATTATCCAGGCTTGGGTAATAAATAAAATATCAAACTCGCTACTATGTATTATCAAGTTTAAGTCCCTCGTGAAATAAGTTTCCTTTGTCACGAGCTCGGGACTTAAACTTAATAATACATAGTAGCTCGTTTAATATCCTCTATATATTTAATGGTTATAAAAACAGTTTATAATTAGAGAAAACAAATTTAAAAAAATAGTTCTGAATTTTGTTTAAATGTTTTCTTTTTAATTTATTTATTATTATTTTTTTTTTATTATTATTATTATTTTTTATTATTTTTTTTTTTTTTGGAAGCAACTAGTGTTGCCAAACACAATTAGTTATATTTCCCAGGGGTTTGCTCTGCTAATTCTTCCGAATATCGTCCAGGAATGAACTTGGTACAGGCTAGAGTTGAACATTCGGGGCTAAGCCTAATAGCGATCATTACTACTCAATATATTTATTTAAGGATTGTCTGTTGTTTCTTTTACGTTCATCGGGGTATGAACAAACAAAATCATTCGCAAACTGTGTGAATCGGCGAAGCCGTTCTCACATAAGTTTGCGGATGATTTTTTTTGTTCATACCCAGATGAACGTAAAAGAAATAACAGACAATACTTATAATTAAATTTGAATGATACATGCTAATAATAACACTAAAACGTCATACTTTATTTTCAATAATTTTTTATCCATAAACAATAACTCTCATTAAGACAACTTGCCCATATAAAATGACGTCATCACATATGACGTTCCCTATTTCTAATTTTTACGTTCATCGAAAAATGAACAAATTCCCGTTGCTACGTCTGGACCAATCAGATGACGTTACGTTGTAATGAATGTAACAGAAATTTAATTATATATATAAAGAGAGGTTATTACCAGAGTTTTTCGGTATCGTGAATATCATATTAGGAATACAAATTGTATTATGCGAGCTTCTGGCGAGCGTAATACATTATTTTTATTCCTAATATATGATATTGACGATACCGAAATACACGATGGTAATAATCTCTTTATAATATAAGCTCAAGCTTAATGCAACGTGTTTGTGTAAACTGTATATGCAACTTTAATTCGAGTTTGACGTCATTTCCATTCAAAAATACACCGCGCCACATATTCCTACGTCATTTGAATATCTAATAATGGCGGACTGGAATTAAAGTTGCGTGTACAGTTTACAAAAACACGTTGTATTAAGCTCGAGCTTATATGATAAAGAGATTATTACACTCGTGTATTTCGGTATCGTCAATTTCATATATTAGGAATAAAAATTGTATTATGCGAGCCTCTGGCGAGCATAATACATTATGGTAATAGCCTCTCTCTCTCTCTCTCTCTCTCTCTCTCTCTCTCTCTCTCTCTCTCTCTCTCTCTCTCTCTCTCTCTCTCTCTCTCTCTCTCTCTCTCTCTCTCTCTCTCTCTCTCTCTCTCTCTATATATATATATATACTGAACAAGAAAAGAAACTTCCGATTTGTACATATAGTATTTGTTGCGTTAAAGAATTCATTGTGTAATGAAATTATATACGTAGTATTAGCCTTGAGCTGTATTATCAGGATTCATGAATTTTATCGATTATTTTTGCACTGTTAATCGTTGACAACATGAAATTCAGTTTGCACGTGCATGCATGGTTCGACATGTCCCGTGTAGTATTCGGTCAATTTGTTTTACTTGTCTTACTGACACTGTTGAACGAAAACGAAAACGCTTCAAAATTTGTAAAAAAAAATTAACGTTTTTTACATTGTAGCATTTTTAGTATGCCAAGAATACCCAATAATTTACGCGAACGGGCGATTGGCATGCTTGATGCTGGCATGTCGACAGAAGACGTTGCAAGGCATGTTGGGATTTCAATCTAATTAAAATTATCTCCACTATTACATGTGGATCTAACACCAGCCAGTTGGAGCTCATGTCCACCAATCAAAACCTTACTTGCAGAATCCTGCCAGTGATTTAAAACTAACAACACTGCGTAGTCCCCAATGTCCAGGTAACATTTCGTCTGTAAATAATAATTTAAATATTGACCAATCACACTTCGCCTTTTATAACGTTATTTGGGAGCATACAAATTCTAAAAATATCGGGAGTGTCCATTTTAGTGGCCGCAGTACAGCGAACCATACCAATACGTACGGGGTGGGTTATCAGTCTTCAATTTTACATTAAAAGTTATTTATTTATTTATAAAAAAACAACAAAACTAAAACAGTCTTCAGTTTTACATTACAAATTATTTATTTTATAAAATAAAACATGTTTTAAGGCATTCGTAATTCACACGAAACATGTCGTATACCCTCAGGATAATTCGGAATGTTTTCAAATTATTTTTAAATCACTGGCAGGATTCTGCAAGTAAGGTTTTAATTGGTGGACATGAGCTCCAACTGGCTGGTGTTAGATCCACATGTAATAGTGGAGCTAATTTTAATTAGATTGGTTGGGAGTTCTAGTCGAGCGATACAAAATTTTCGAGTAAGATTTCGAACGACATGAAGCGCCAACGACTTGCCACGTCGTTGACGTCCGCGTGTTACAACGCGTGGTCAAGACCTCTATATCATTAACACGCATTTGTGCAATCGATTCCAAACTGCCACTGCTACTGCTGCTAACACACCTGGGCTTCATAATAACCGAATCAGTGGGCAAACTGTTCGTAATCGTCTGCGGGAGAACGGTTTACATGCACGACGTCCTTACGTCGGATGCGTTTTAATGCAACGTCATCGTCTAAATCGTCTTAATTGGGCACGTGTACACACTCGTTGGATACGGCGATGCTGGAATACCGTTCTTTTTTCGATGAATCCAGATTTTCTTTACAACGTGGTGATGGCAGGGTGCGCGTCTACCGTAGGAGAAATGAACGCTATGCTGACTGTTGTGTTCTTGAACGAAATCGTTTCGGAGGTGGGGGTTGTGTCATGGTCTGGGCAGCCATTGCCCATGGTTATCGTTCACCACTAGTCGTCATTGATGGCAATTTAAATGCTCAACGTTACCGCGATGACATTCTCCCTCATCACGTCATTCCTCTGTTCCATAACAACGCCAACATCTCGATTTTTTAGCATGATAATGCCACCTCTCATACAGCTGGAGACACTGTAAATTTTCTTAGGACAAATAACATTGATTTCATTGATGACTGGCCCGCTAAAAGTCCTGATCTCAACCCTATCGAGCATGTCTGGGATAGTCTGGACAGACGACTGAGGCGTCGTCCCAACCCACCCGCTAACGTCAACGAACTTCGTCAAGCCCTCATTCAGGAATGGAACAATATTCCACAGGCAGAAATCAACACTTTAGTCAATTCTTTGCGCCTGCGATGCACTGCAGTGGTCAATTCAAGAGGTGGTCATACCCGTTATTAAGTGGGTGTTTTTATTTTTAACCCCTATCACACTTGGTCAAAATTCTCCCAGTTTCTGTTAACCTATAGCCATGATTTGTGCACCAAACGATGCATCATGGAAAACTCTTTAAAGGCATATATAACAATTATTCCCCCGGTTTGTTTTCATCAAGTTATGTTCAAGCAAAGTTAGCGGAAGTTTCTTATTTTGTTCAGTATATATATATATATATATATATATAACTATAGGCCTACTAAGGTCATTAAATCTGCATAGGCACAAAGGCAACAAACAACAAAGTTTGTTTGGTTTAACGACACCACTAAAGCACACTGATTAATCAATCGGCGGCTATTAGATGTCAAAAGGCACAAAGGCGTACATATATCTATAATTATAACAGAGGTCATTAAATCTGCATAGGTACAAAGGCGTAAATATAACAAAAGAAAAAATATTAAATTAAGACTGATACTGAAATCCGCCCGTGATGTCAGTAACTGGGTATGAACCAAAACAATCAGCCACAAATTCTGTGAATTGGCGAAGCCGTTCTAATATCGTCTCAGTATGTATACATGTATTATGACCCGGCATAAAATTGAGAACATTTCCGTCTCAGTTTTTTGCTATATGACCGCATCTGGCTGTAGTACCGGTCCGAACAGGTGGTTCATTAACCGATTCACTCCGGCTGTCACTTGCGCTATATACCCATGCCCATAAAGGTCGATGCACAATATTACAAAATAACATGGGCAAAATACTGCCAGGAGGCTTACCATTAAATATACATATTGTTTTAATTCTTCACCATTACCTAGAAGTGAATATGTGAACCATAACATGTGTCCCAATTAGGAACTATAGTGGACCGTCATCAATGAACTCTCACCCGGAAGTGATCTGTGTAGTGAGACCTTAAAGTCTAGTGACCGATTTTGTCAAACTTGGTTTGAAGTCAGTTTGATAATTTGGGTAATTTACACCATGAAAAGCTATACTAGATCCGTGTAACTTATGAACTCTAACCAATACACCAAAAATAGATGCACCATACCATCCAATAAAACTTCATATTACATTGTTACTCCTTCGTCATCCACACAATAGATGGTCATCAAACAAGCAGCCACTATATGGTAATGTATGACCTTGTTGGTAGTTCTGATATGGGGAACATACAAAGAAGCTAATTATCTAGTTAGTTCATTAAAGATATTAGTTTCCATCAATTGTTGCTATGGGCAACAATTGTTTCATAATGAAGTGTTGAAATCCTGTTTTTTTTTTTTTTTTCTGTATATTTCAGCATGAAGATCCACATATTATTAATGGCAGATACAAATTCTACTTTCATAGTAGAATACTATGTTATATATTCACAATACCATCAAAACTGTTTGTCACTATGACTGTACATTCGAAAAAAATTCATTATGCACAAAATCACAGAAATTAGGGTGAATTTGGATATTGACCTTGTGACCTTGAATTTTGACCTTTTACAATGAGAAACTCAGTGTTAGACACTCAGATCAATTTATTTATTACATGTAAGAACACTAGAATATACATTTTGACACACACACCCCTAAAAAATAAAAATAAAATAAAAATAAAAATAATAAAAATAAATAAAATTGACGTTTGCAATATTTACCCAAATAGGGCCCCCATACACTTGGCTGAAATCCACATCGATGTAATTACCTTTTATAAGGATGCTACACTAGTACATTTTCATTTTGGCTTGCTAAACTTATATATTTTGGGATAAACAGTAATTTCATGTTTTACATTATGGTCTCACTACACAGATGTCATCTGCCATTCAAACCCATGTTAAACTGCCCAACTTCAAGCGAAGATTGCCCATAGAACGGGTTCTCGTTGGCACTAACAACATAAACCATTGCAAACATACATTATATAAGCATTTATTTTCACTCCAAAATTGAGAACATTTCCGTCTCAGTTTTTTGCTATATGACCGCATCTGGCTGTAGTACCGGTCCGAACAGGTGGTTCATTAACCGATTCACTCCGGCTGTCACTTGCGCTATATACCCATGCCCATAAAGGTCGATGCACAATATTACAAAATAACATGGGCAAAATACAGCCAGGAGGCTTACCATTAAATATACATATTGTTTTAATTCTTCACCATTTCCTAGAAGTGAATATGTGAACCATAACATGTGTCCCAATTAGGAACTATAGTGGAGGCTTACCATTAAATATACATATTGTTTTAATTCTTCACCATTTCCTAGAAGTGAATATGTGAACCATAACATGTGTCCCAATTAGGAACTATAGTGGAGGCTTACCATTAAATATACATATTGTTTTAATTCTTCACCATTTCCTAGAAGTGAATATGTGAACCATAACATGTGTCCCAATTAGGAACTATAGTGGACCGTCATCAATGAACTCTCACCCGGAAGTGATCTGTGTAGTGAGACCATAGGTCGATAGCAAAATTAACCGATCTGCCGATTACGTTTTTGCCTTAATTTATTTACAAATATCGTTGTTTAAATAAAAAGCCGACAAGAGGAGACATTCAAGTATTTCACTACAGGGTACATTTAAGATGACAACGTGATTTAAATCGACGAAACCATTTTTACTTCAGTAAATTTTATAGAAGCACAAGAACCCGGAAGTGAACGGCGAACCAAAAGAACATTTAAAACATCCTATGCTCGTTTTTCTTGTCAGAACTGATAAATTAAAATGTCTTGTTTGTTTCTTTTTTCTTCTTTTTTTTCATCTTAGTTTTTGTTGTTGTTGTTGTTCGACTTTTATATTAATGGAATCCCGATATGCCGAGGAACGAGAATAGAATGCGCGGCGACGACCCGGCCTCGACCCGTTTAAAACCGTGGCGTCTTTATTTTTGGTCGGGTTGCGTTAAATGTTTTGTTTAAAAAAACAAAAAGGAGGGACGTGAGCAATAACATTAAAATACAAGGCGTGTGGGAATGCTATCAGTGTACCAAAATTTTATGCACGAAAGGTTACAAAACTATAGCAGGATACAGTCGCCTGTGCCAAAATTATGCAGGCAGTGGTTTAGATTGTGGGATTGCGATATTTATGGGGGGTGTATTCTTACAGGTTCCATTAGACCAAATCAATTCCTATTGCCGATAATGTTAACGTTTACTAATAAAACTGATATAAGCAGCGTTTCAACACACCCAGGAAGTACAGGAATAGAAAGTGTGGCACCTCACATCTAATCTAGCTGCAAGAAAATGGGGGGGGGTCACGTATCATTTAAGAGATTTAATTTATGTTTTTAATAGCAACCGTCATTTTTGCTGAAAATTGCAGTTCCATTTTTGGGGGTACCCCGCATTAGTTTCAACCTCTGGTATATACTGCATAACAACTGTATAACAAATAAAAGTGTATTTATTTATTGTCAATGGATAATAGTATTTGCACAAATAATCAATGTCACATATTACTACCAATCACACCCACAGCTGCTTTTACTCCGTAAATATTCGACGGTGCACATCGAACTTTGACACGGTACTCTCTTCTTTGGTACTATGCAACCTACATAGCTGTACTGCTTGAATCAACCGATATACGGCACTTGCCCTATTTATGAAACCAAAGCCATACACGAAAGAAAAAAAAAAGAAAAAAATTAAATTCACAACTGGCGTAGCCAGAGGGTGGGTTGGTGGGGACCACATCTTTGTCCCTCCAGTTATGTATACTGACATATTGGCCCATCTCTGTTCTGACAAGATATATTAGGGCTGTTTACGTTTGGGTGCCCCAACCCCACTTTATAAAATCAGGCTGTCCAGCACACCCTTTTGAAAAAGTTGGACACAATTAGAATGAAAATATAGAAAATATAGAAAATGTAGGACAAAAGTAGGAAAACGTAGAGACAGTTATTCATGATCGAAACAAAGTAGGACTGAAACAGTACGTAGCGACATTATTCATGCTCGAAACACCGTTTTATGTAGTGCTTAGTTTGTACATGTATTTTGTGTTCTATCAAAAATAATGTGTATCTTATGTAACGGTCACGTTATAGTTATTTCAAATTACTGTACACTATATTAATCAATATACATATTTACATCATGTCATGCATAGGAATGCTGATGCACAGTAAAATAGAGTTAACATGATTAATTTAAGTTTTCCATAATGTATTATACATTCTGAAGTCATACATACACATTGTACATTATAATCATATTAATCATTGGAAAATATGTTGGCTTTGAGGGTGTAATTTTAATATGTTGAGATTATATGGTGCCACAAATTGGGAGATGTATCTTGCTGCCAAGAAAAATTTAAATAATTCCCGTAACTGATGACTTTTATAATATTGCAAGGAATATGCACTTTAACAGCAATTCGTGGCATTTTCAAACCAAAAAGTACAAAAAACTAAGTATTCTGAAGAAAAAGTAGGAAAAATAGGACAAAAACCAAAAAGTACGAAAAAGTAGCTGGACAGTCTGTAACATATTTGCCAATTAAGCCAGTACAACAGTGCTTAAATAAATTATAAACTCATGTGTTGTGGCAACAACTGTTGGGAATCAAACTTGAAGCTTCTGCAACCCCCCCCCCCCCCCCCCCCCCCCCCCAAATCTCACACAACCGGCCCATTAGTTATCCTACTGTCACACAAAATGTACTCAAAAAGCTTTATCTGTTCTAGAGGCATAGGCAGATAAAAAATAGTAATAAATATTATAAGACAACCCATGCCTACAGAACAATAATAATAATACAAAATAAAAATTTAATTAAAAACATTTATATATATATATATATATAAAAAAAAAAAGAGGCAAAATTATATTTTGAGAGAGAGAGAGAGAGAGAGAGAGCAGGGTTTCTGCCAGAGGGTAAAATGGGTATGGCGCCATACCCAATTTTTTTTCTTTTTAAAGTTAACATTTTGACAAAATTAATGACTCTTATCATTATTGTATGATTTTCTTAAGCCTAACCCTAAATGTAATCCATTTTATTTGTGGAGAAGACCCCCCATAGCCCCTGTTGACTGTGGTTGCATTCAATAACATAGCGCCATACACAAAAATTATTTCTGGCAGAAACACTGTATATATATATATATATATAACATAAAACTAAACCACAGATTGCAGTTCGCACAATTTGTTTAATATTTATTATGAGAATACTTCCTAACATTTTCTTTTTTCTCAAAGAGAGGGTCTTTACGTATTAATCCCCATGCAATCTGGTACAGGTAAATATATCTATTCAAAAATGTATCTTTCTGTGGCATCCATCTCCAAATCATTATCCTCGAAACTGAGCAATTAAGGATTACCATTTGATGGGTGGTGTCAAACTGAATCGCAAGTCTTGGAAGTTTGAATTACTCCTTAGCAGCAATATGTCAAACACAATTTTTTTTTTTTAATATTGTATTAAAAGAAATTGTTGAAAGTGTTTCATTTTCAGCAGCAATTTCACCCCCTGCCCCAGTTTTTCTTTCACATATCAGTTGAAACTGTTCTATTATTTCTATCATTCTGTTCTCAATATCAAGATGCAATGTAATTTGTTTAATAGTTTGTTTTCAGAATCTCATTTTCGACATCTAAGCAATGACTCCACATCCATTGGTCCAGTTGCTGAAATATATAAAAACAAACATGTTAAGTATTTCACATCCATTTGAAGAAGTACATTAGTTTGTAACTTAATTACATATCATTGTATTAATTTAAAGTTTAATTTAATTTTAGGAAAACATTTTTTTAACAGGAAACAAAATCAATGTGACTAAACAAAGTATAAAATTAAAAAGTATAGCAGTAAATTAAGAAAAGTAGTGAACAATGTATTTAACGTTGATGTTATTTGATTTCTATTAGAAAGTTGCACAAAGCTACATATAAGATGGCATGTGGAAGAAGAAAAATGCCTATGCTTTGCTAAAATTTGGGGTATAAAATAATGAAGAAAAACAAAACTACTGTCTCCAAAAGAAAATCATATTTAGGGTAGGTAATAAAAACAAAACAGATGTAAGTGCCTCATCTAGGTGGTTATGGGTTTGAAATGTTTTGAAATTAGGGTTAGAACATATTTCAAGCACATGACCATTTATAAACAGCAGTTCTTTTACTATCATTTATCTGAACATTAAAAAATATATCTATTAATTTCCAAGATTTTTATTATTATTATTATTATTTTTTGGCTTCAAAACATTTCAGGGTCCCTACATAAAATTTGCCTAATTTATAACTTTCTAGACAATACTTCCTTATCCCCCTAAAGCTCACAACCATATAGGTTACTCCCTCACCCCCCACCCCTCCCCCCACACACAAAAGAACATACATAGACTCACGCCTACACACATGCAAACAAAAAGAAAAAGAAAAAATGCTAAGACTTTCAAACGTTCCAGCATGCTTGTTAATACTATCACTAACGCTAAACCTAACTTACTCCTAAATTAACTGAATGCTGGAACGATCGGAAGTCTTGCCAAAACTTTCATTTTGGCCATTCGTCTGACTGTGTATTGTTTAACGACGGATTCTTAACGACAATATATACATCGAAGACTGATTACATGAGTCAGTAAATTCCATTACATTGGAGGGAAAGTGATTCTTAAACTCTTACCTTCGTAGAATTTATATATCAGTTGAATTTTGATGGATTCGGCAAAACTTCACTTTCAATACCATGTGACGGTTTCGCAGGAAAACACTGATTTTACGTCAATCGTAGGCTCCGCATAGTTGTCATCGCTATTAACGCTTGTCAGCAGAAGTATATGTTTACTATGATTATAATTCATTTGGAGGAGACAATTATTTTAACTAATTTTAATGCTAACTATACAAAAACGTTACACATCGAAAAAAAGTATGTTGTCTAACCTAATGGCGTCCAAGCAAATTTGGGCCCGCGGTTTTTGAACCGCGAAACATGATTGGTCCAGAGCGGTTGTCAATCACGCCGTACGGAGGGGTCAATTAGACCACCCCCAAGAATCAGTCTCAACAGCTCTCGCGCGATCCAGCGTGATTTTAAGCAAGGGATCATTCATTGATTGATTGAAGTTGAACTCTTTAGTGTTGAAAAACGCGTTTCCAAGAATTTAAAATTTTCAAAATCAGTATGTGATATTTTTTTATTAGCCACTATTGTTTTAATTTGATATAATTTGTTTTTGAAATCATAAAAATGGATGGAAAAGCAAAGACTGAACAAGATGGCCGTACCAGAGTAAGAAACATTTAATATTGGTTTAAACAAATATTGAAATCTCAAATGTTTGTTAATTTTAATTTATTTTTTAAAACATTTGTATGTGTTTTGGGGTGGGGTTTTTTGCTTCTTTTTCTTTAAATTTCGATTTTCACACCTTTGTGGTCATCAAGTTACTTTGTATTTTTGCAAGTTATATATCGTACCGTCATATAATGTATATTATATTGTTATTTTTGCTCTGCCCATATTCGGGTGTTATGCAAATAAATTATTCTTATTCTTATTCTTAGTATATACGGTGAGCATATGGCTATTATTCAATAAAAAAAACTAGTTTGGATTTTGCCTGTGCAGTTAAATTCCAGTGTGATAATTAAGAAGGGCCAGTACGATTTTTCTTCAACTGGCCCTGCTGGTGACCAGACCGCATGGTTTTCATGTTAATTTTCAAACCTGTGATAATCAATTAAATTATAACCTGTTATCAGTTCTGTCACCGCAAGTTGCAGCTCATGCTGATGTAATCGATTCACGTTAAAAAAACGTGGCGATTAATTTCATAAATTATAATACAGTAATCAATCTTTTTATGTTACTATTAGTATTTCTTTCAATTCAAATAATTTCATGAAATAACGGCTCCCTGGGATTTTCTTTGTGTAATATCCTCCATATGACTAAGAGCACGAGTCCATAAAAGAAACGTCTGCTATTACAACTATTTTGTCCAAATAAAAAGTAAAACTATACAAATGAAACAATAAAAATGGTAAATTATACAGTATAACTACATAATATAATGCAAAGAACGCAATGTCATGTAATTTACAACAACAAAATCTTTAAAAAGTCTGAGGCTAATTCTTGAGGCTGAAGGCCGTTTTCTGATATGCTATAATACCTGCTACCTCAATCTATTTCTATGGACGTCCGAATGAGTCCCCTGTCCTTATTATACATGTACTGCATACGATTATATTGGGTCAGGCTTAACTGACGTTCAAGTGCATATTACATCTTAAAATAATAGCTATTTCACATGAAATGTAAAGTGGACATTGGTTTGAATAATACTACTAATAAACAAACAACAAAGTCTCGAATGTAGCATACTTTTTTATGACTTTTATAATGTAAACTGAAGCAAATGGACCTAATTAGAAGAAAAACACACAAAATGTAATAACATTTCATCATAAATCTTGTCCAGCATAGATGTAAACATAACACGTCAATGGATATTCCAGAGGCCAATTTCGCAAATTTGCTAAAAAGCGTCCCCATCTCACCAAAGCAAGATATAATACTTCAACAAAAAAATAAATTAGCACACTGTTCTGTGTTATCTTAGCTAGTTATCCTCCAAGTTTTAATGTGTTTGTTTAAACTGTGTATTTTTAATTATTAAGGAAATGTGTTACCCGTCTGACAAAACTGGCCACAGCCGGGCACAGAAACACAGAAATGTTGGAAAATATTATAATGTTGTCACATACTGACAATCACTTTACACCTGATATATCCTGTAGACAATATTATTGTGTAGTGTTTGTATTTATTAATATAAAATACATCAGGCCCGTAGGAACTGGGATGGGGTGGGGTGTGTGTGTGTGAGGGGCGGGCCTAGGGGCTTGTTGTCCATCCCACACTTGAGGACAAAAATGTATGTTTAAAATTTTCACTACTCCACATAAATAAAGATGATATAAAGATGAAAATATAGTTTGTATCCCTCACTAGAGACTGTATACCCCCCTCCCCCCCCCCCCCACACACACACATACTTCAAATATCGTTCCTACAGGCCGGTACAGATGTGGACAATATGTAGAGGCTGACGTTAGGAGCCAGTTCCTTTTATCTTTAGGATTTTGTAATCATGATTTCAAACCAACTGTATCAGCTAGTTTGCTCCACATACTGACATAAAACACATTTGTTATTATATATTGGAATAAAACAAAAATAACTACAATATATCCAGTGTTATTTTCTTTAATCATTCATGGAGGAAGAAGGAAGTCCTGGTGAAAATATATTACAGGTAAAACAAAACAAAATAATATATGATGCTTATTCCATGTGCTAACTATTGTAAAATTTGCTTTAAATTGCTAGATGCCAAAAGTGATTAAGTATATTATTTTACGGTAACAGTCGAAAATTAGACGACCAATTGTTTTAACCTCTGTCAAAGGTAGCAGGTTTTCTGCCAGAACATAATTCGAGGGTAGGCCTACGTAATAAAAACAAAATATATTCAAAGGCATATATTGGGTAGTTATGAATTTGAAATGTTGTTTTATTGGACCATTTTATTTAATGCACTTTTACAAATTTTAAACAGCAATTATCTTACTATAATCTATCAAAAAATTAAAACAAAACATATCCATTAATTTCAGAGATTTTTTAGTACATACATGTAATTGTACCCTCTACCTGCGTACCCTCTAGCAGAAACCCAGGGTAGGGAACCAATTATTTGGTGTAGAGTATTTTTAATATGACATAAAGAAAGCATTGAAAGTGCAATTTTATTATGTTTTAATAGTGGGCATTAGCTTTAAAACTAATTAACCATCATTAATTCTGGCCAAAGTAGGCCTACATATGTTGCTCCTGCCTAAGTGTTAGTATTTTAATTTTAATGACAATATACAGAACTGACGATAGACATTGTTAGCTAAACGTTAAACGCAATCTGATTACAATCAGCTCCACTGGCCTATACTGGAAATTCACGTTTTGAAGCTGTTGTCTTATGAGGTTAACAAAGCAACTAGATCAAGAGACTTTAGTATGGAGTCGTTATGGGCTGTCGGTGAAAATTAATTTACAGGTAAATAAATGTGAACTCTAAATATTCATATGTGATCAAATTGCAATACCTTTATTTAATGTATATCTTAAGTACATACTTGTCTTTCATTTTCACATTGTAAATATACCAAATTGTCATGTTTATGTATTACATTTATACTTTTGGTTTACCACTGTGACACTGAAAACCTTTGGCCCATAACTGTATTTAGTCAAATATTAGGCAAAATCTAGACTGGAAATGATTTATGCTTATTAAATCTTTTTTGCAATTTATTTATTTTATTTTTGGCATCAACTAGTCTTGTTTATAATAGCAATATGTATGCAAGTTTGAGATTCTGTGTGCGCTATGAAAGAAACAATCTTAAAATGAGTGGCGAGAAATTCAAAAGTTATGTCCCTTGGTATAAAAATCCCGGTCAATCATAATTACTTTAATAAATCAGTTCTTTTACTTACGGTGGTTTAAATTTATGTTAGTGACATAAATCGGTTCTTTAAAATACTGCACATAATAACATATACATATACATGGTGTTTATGGCTGATAAAGGGTTACAAATTGATAACCTATATTTGGAAAAATAATTTTACCACTTTTAATTTGCAACTAAGGTGCTAGACTCACATAAACAAATTTATTCATCATTCTAGTTTACGAACACTACCGATGTTTAACGTTTAACGATTAAGTCGGCTGTTAATGACTTGGGGGGGGGGGGGGGGGGGCAACTGAGTAGTTAATAGTCTAAAACGCCTTAAACAGTTAAGAGAATTTTCTTTTAAGTTTCTATAATGCTTTCCGGATTTTTTTTCGGGGTGGTAGGGGGGGGGGGCAACGCCCCCCTTGCCCCCTGCTAGCTACGGCCCTGCTTACACTAGATGATAATGAAACTAAGGAATAAAGTAAAACAGTATTATATATTTTAATTCCAGCGCTGAACATCGATGCCAAATCATGCAATTGTATTGCATTCCACATACTGGACTTTTGGTTTCCCTCCATGTCTCATAGTCCTATAGTGTAACTGGCGGCAACCATATTAGTATGGCAAAATGGCGTGTATGTATACAGGGATCGATTTTGGTCCACGGCACTACGGCTATTGCCGTAGGTGCCCTTGTTACTGGACGCGGTGCCCCGATAAATTGGACCGTGTCCACGGCCATAAGTAGCCGTGGTTGCCTTCCTTGTATGCCCTAGTGCCCTTCTCATGCCTGCTACCAACTAAATTGAACTTTGCAGCATTTGTCACTTGCCGTGTATTCGTCCATTAGAGCACAGCTGAATTTACAAATCTTGAAAAGAAAATGAACCAAATGACGGATAAAATAAACAAGAAACTATCCGAAATCGTCCAGCGAATGCCAACCTACGCCACAGTGATGTCCCAACCTACAAAACATGAAGCCGCCTGTCAGACTGAAACAGTTCTTGAGGAAAAGAAAACGCATACACCTACAAAGACAACCTCAACGCAAACAATACAACATTCACAGCTGTCGACTAATCGTCACACGACACCCACTGAAACCACTGATATCAGCCTTAACACTGTCGGCTACTTGTACTACACCGTCATCACTCACTGAAGCCAATGACACCTACCTGGTACCAAATGATACAAACCTGACACCTACAAAAGGTAACAATGAAGAAGAAGCTAAAAAGAAGAGGTTAACTGGCGAACCAAGCACAGGCAGACTTACAAATACATCAACTCCATCAAAACCACACAACAACAGCAGAACACTACTTGAGGACAGAATACACACAAATTACATCAAAACGCCACCCCAGTATACAGCAAACAGAGAGAGACCACTCATTCAAAGAAAACCTGTAAACGACAACACCAACAGACACCGGACACCAACAGATGTACTCATACTCGGAGACTCGAATGTAAGACACATCATACCAAAGAAACTTGTCCCGGGGAAATCTGTAACGAAAATCGAACTAAGAAACAAAACTATAGACGGAGCAACACGATTTATATCCAACATGGAGCATCCACCCAAAAACTTGATCATACAAACAGGAGGAAATCACATCGACAGAAAGAGTAGAATTACCATTATTGAAGAAATGACAGCATTGATACAACTTTTAACACAAAAATTCAACCAGACAAATGTTATTCTTAGCATAGTATTCCACAAAAACAACACCACACTCGAGAACAAATGGATTGATGACCAGCTAAAATACCTCTGCACCAACTGCAACATCACATACAATAGTCTGCTGTACATATGCCAGTCAGACAATGCCTTTAACGAAAATGACATCAAACATCTAAATGCAAATGGACTGAGCAGAGTAGTGAAGAGCTACAAGAACATTTTGTACCCACAACTTGGAATGACTTACATGTATAGCCAGGATATATGGCCATACGCAAGAACAGCCAAATACACACAAAAAGCCAACCCCAGCATCAACACAATGTACAGAAGACCGGATATACCAACAAGAAACAGATACACGCCTCTCACGTACATAAAAGAAACATTGGTGTAACACCTCACGAAATACTCCAAACATATTTGCAGCATACAAAGTGACTTTTTAAAATGTATTACCTACTTAAATGTGTCTTATATCAAAACAACATGTTCAAACAATAACTAACAGTATCTACAACTTGTGCTAAAACAACTCATTGCAGAAAATATGTGTGTAATTGTGGATGAAGATATTTTGTGTATTTGCATGAACGTACACATGTGGGTGTACATATGCACGAGTACAGGTAGGGGTATATATATGTATGTATGTGTGTGTATGTATGGGTATGTAGATATGGGTGTATATATGTGTGTGTGTATAAGTATATTATATAGGTATATGTATGTGTGTATATGTATGTGTATGTGTATGTGTATATATATATATATGTGTATATATATATATATATATATGAATGTGTATGTATGTGTATGTAAATATATATGTATGGGTGTATGTATGTAAATGGGTATGTATGTATGGGTAGGTGGATGTATGTTCGAAAGGATGTGTGTGTGTGGGGGGGGGGGGGGGGTATGTGTACGTAGATATATGTGTGTATATATATATAATTTGTGCCAAATACTCTGTGCCAACATGTACATGTATGTTGTGGTAATAGCATGAATATATGTGATAAGAAAGAGTCGCACCAGCCATTGTTACATGTATATCAGGTATGCAATATATACGTATGGTAGTAACGTGTGTATGAGATGCGTACGGGAGATAAATAGTGTACCTGAATACAGATTTTCTCAGTATATATCTATATGACAACATATATGCATTTCATAGTACCACTGGTACTTGAATATTAGGTACAATAGTGTGTATGAAAAGAGAGAAGTTTAGAAGTAGTTGTGTTTGATCATACAGGTTCATGACAGCACATAATAGATACAAACCTGGTATATAGAGCATATATATAGAGCCATTTTTATGTATGTCTAAAGACATGTTTATCTGAGTACACCTTTTAGTATATATAGATACACACAGGACTAGCTCTGGCAGTTGCCAAATTCGCCAATTGCGAAATTTAAAAACAACTGGCAAATCTTATTTTAAGTTGGCGAAATAATTCTATCAAAAATAACTGGCTTTCTGTCATTTTTGAAGTTTAATTGATAGTTTGGCGAAACCTTGTGTTAACCCAGAGCTGGCCCTGTACATTATTATGGACTAGCTAACACTAGTAATAGACATGTTTATGGAAATATTTATTGGAGTACATTTTTCTCTTAGTATACTAGCGAATACTAGCAAAGTATAGTTACTTAACAATGTATAACCTATATTTCATAGTTCCATTACTATGTATTAACAGACATCTACATCATGGAGGAACAAAATAGAACAAAACCTTAGTCTTCTATAAACCAAACTCAACTTAACACATCTAAATGAACAATTATCTTTAAAAAAATTAAAAATTATATATATACATGTACATACATATATATTTCTCACACACTATTACTGTAATCTTTGTGTATGAGTAAGTGTATGATTCCCGGGACAACTAAATCAATATTTCTTATTTTAAGTATGAACCAAAACAGCATGCTATCATTTATGTCATGAAATAGAAATGGACTTTAAAAAAACCCTAGATATACCTGAAATTAGAGAATTATTTACAAAACATGATTTTATTGCAGTTCAAGAAACCCATATACGAGATAAGGAATATGCAGAAAGCAATATTGAAGGTTACTCGAACACAACAAAGCTTGCCATAAAGGACTCAAGAACTCAAAGTGGCAGGGGATCGGGTGGCATAGTCATCTACTACAAAACAAAATACCATAAACAGGTACACACAGTCCAAACAAGCAGCGCATACAGCCTTTGGCTCAGACTTTCAAAAACATACTTTGGGCGGTCACGTGATCTGTATATATGTTGTCTATATATACCACCAGCAGACTCCCCATATTTTCTGGACCAATTCCAAACACTCGAAAATGAACTGTCAACATTCAGCGAAAAGGGCTCGGTCTTGATAATGGGTGATTTTAACGCTAGGACTGGGGATACTCGTCTACCTATAGTAGACTACATAGAACATGATCCCACAAATCACATACCTTTTCCATCTGATTACATTTCCGATAGCATATACCGACAACGACACTCGCAGGACATAACTTACAATAATCACGGCAAAAAGTTAATTGAACTATGTAAAACAAGTGGTGTCAGAATACTCAACGGACGAACACCTGGGGATTATCTAGGAAAACTCACATGCTTCAACTACCAGGGAAACAGCGCAGTTGACTATGTTCTAACCGATGACAGAACTATGAAACATGTAGTCGGTCTTTACATCTCTTACTTAACAGAAGAATCTATCCACTGTTCCTTATCTGTCATACTGAAATGTAACATAACCCATACCAGTAGTGACATTATTCCACTTCATCCAATACATACAAAATATCAACTGTCTGAAAAAAACAAGATGGCATATATAAACAGTCTCCTAGGAGATGAAGCACAATACAAAATACAAACGTTTATGAATGACCCCATCAATAACTCCTACACAAATATAGAAACAGCAGTAAACAAGTTCAACAACATACTCATTGGAGCAGCATCTAGATCATGTCCCAAAACTCGCATCTGCAATAACAAAACAAAAAAGCTAAAAATTAAAAAAATGCCAATAGACATCCAAAACCTCAAGAGTAAATTTACCGAAGTTGTTAAATCACTATCTAAGGAACCTAATAACACTAGAATTAGGGGAAAATACATCCAATATAAAAAACAACTAAAGAAAGCAAAGAAAGCACACAAACAATCGGAAAAAAACATGTTGTATGACAAACTCCAAAACCTACACAACAGTAACCCACAGGCAAATAATAAATAGCCTAACAGAAAGAACCAGCAAATGTATCAACCTGCCAGAAAATATGGCAAAGAAAATACACGAACATTTTAGAGATATAAATGCTGAACCTACCCAACACACAACCGTGAATATAGAATCTGATGCTAGATTACTCGATGAACTTTTGATAACGGAATCCACCCAAACTAATAACAATGTACTAGACCAAAGTATCACGATCAAAGAGATTAAAACAGCCCTACAATCACTGAAAAACAATAAGGCATGTGGCTTAGACCAAGTTACAAACGAAATGTTAAAATATGGAAATGAAATCATCATATCACCCATAGCAAAATTATTCAACACAGTATTCCAGTATGGGATACTACCGTCCTCTTTGACAGTTGGTTATATCACACCAATACACAAAAAGGGATCTAAACAAGACCCAAACAACTATAGGGGAATTACCATTACAAGCTGTCTAGGGAAAATATTCTTCTCCATATTAAATAAACGATTAACACGTCACATTGAATCAGAAAACCTAATAGCAGACAACCAAGCTGGCTTTAGAGAGAATAGAAGAACTACAGATAACATTTTTATTATAAAAACGCTGATTAACAAATACATTGAACAGAAAAAAAGCAAGCTTTATCTCTGTTTCATTGATTTCCACAAAGCATTCGACACTGTTTGGAGAACCGGCTTACTCCTTAAATTACTTAGACTGGGTATTGGCGGGAAATTCTTTCAGATCTTAAAAGCTATGTACAGCAAAACCAAACTAGCCGTCAAAATTAACAATCAAATAACTGACATGTTCCCATCTACAGTAGGAGTGAAACAGGGAGATAATTTAAGTCCCACTATGTTTAACATATATTTAGCCGATATGACATTCTCCAGCGACTGCCACTCGCCCCACCTACTAAATGAAAGAGTGTTGCATTTATTATGGGCAGATGACCTAGTACTTTTATCAGAAACTCAACAAGGTCTACAAAAAGCGTTAGACGAACTCCACACTTATAGCCAACAATGGCACTTATCAGTCAACTTAAAAAAGACAAACTCCATGGTTATACAGAAAGGAAAACCAAAACATGTAGCATTTCAGTACGGCATGGAGCAAATCGAACAGACACACACATATATCTATTTGGGCTGTACCATTAACACCAATGGAAACTTGAGTACAACCAAAACAGATCTTGCTACTAAAGGACGTAAAACCCTATTCAGACCCCAAAAATCCTTTTCTGGATCACCTCCACCTCCCCAGATATATAACAAACTATTCGACACCCTAATCAAACCGATCCTCTATAACTGTGAAATCTGGGGCATTGAACTAAATAATAAGATGAAAATACATGACCCTAATAAACTACTAGACATTTTAGAATCGGAACCATTCGAAAAAGTACATATAAAATTTTGCAAATTCAACTTACAGGTAGGAAGAAACACAACCAATATTGCATGTAAAAGTGAACTAGGCAGATACCCACTAATAAATGAAATAAATCAGAAAATTATAGGCTACTGGGCACATCTACAAAATCTACCTCAAGAACTTGATGCAGCTCAATACAGCAAGCTACTTGATAACAATAACAAAAACAGCTTTCACAACTACACAACAAACATGCTTAAGAAAAACTGCATCGACATAACAGCTATTGACACTACACCAAAAAACAAGAAAACTCTCAACAAACTAGTAACCGAAAAACTACAACACAACTACAGGCAATACTTTAAACAAAAATTAAAAGACTCCGAAAAACTGTTATATTATAAACACATAGTGCGACCATATCAACTTGCCCTATACCTCGAAACATTAAATAATTGTAACCTAAGAAGACATGTAACTAAAATTAGAATATGTGCACACCGCCTCGAAATCGAAAGAGGCAGGTATCACAATATTCTCAGAAAAGACCGACTCTGCAAGCTTTGCAAAGAGGCAGTGGAAGATGAGGCACATTTTCTCGTGGACTGCAAACAGCTAGAAACGAACAGAAGAAAATATTTTATTACACTCGCACAAGAATTCCCAATATTCCAAACACTAAATAAATACGATTTTTTTTATTATATCATCAACTGCCCTAAAACACAACTCATTAAAGTCGCACAATTCTGCTCAGATTTGGACACAGCACGAACTAGCCTTCTAACTAGACCCCCTGCCACTTAATAATATTTATTCATTTTAATTAACCAAATATCGAAGAACAGACAAAAGACAATAGAACCTGTTACACTACATGTACTTCATTAAACAAGAGTTGTAGTTTTTTTTTTTTTTTATGTTAGCGTTTAATTTTATGTACTTTATTTTTGCTGGTCAACCAGACTATGTTTTTATTATACATATATGAACATGGAAATAAAGTTATGGTATTGTATTGTATTGTATATTCGACACTAATAAAAAAAAATGTACATGTATTAAGTTTTTGTTGAAAAAAAAAAAAGGCTATATATATATATACATTTGTGAAACAGCTAATGTTGCCAAATCATGTATAGTCTGCAGGTGCATGTTCGGCCCTTTGTTCCCCATATCATCGATGAATTAAAATGGTGCATGTACAAGCTGGTGTTGAATATTCCTGGGGATAAACGTGCAAATGATTGTTACGACTCACCCTGACAAAAAATAATTGTGAAAAACTGTAGTAAGTTTAAAGGTCCTATGTCAAAGTTGAAACTACAATACTTTGTTATATTCACATTTATTTGTAATAAATAACTACAAATAAATTGATTTCACACATAATCTTTCCATAATTAATTTTAAAAGATTTGTACTGGACGACAAGAGGGGTTTCCCAAATAAATTGTTTCTAAACATAGCAAAAAGAAAACAAATTGAACAATACTTAAATTCCTTTTGGCTATAACCCATGAATATACACCACGAGTCTGAGTATGGTATATCTGGGGAGTATACTCTGGCGAGTATGGTACCAGTCGACAGTGAAAATCACTGAATCGAATGTGACAAACTGGCGCGAACTACAAATCTGACAACAGACGACATAGAACATGCGCTATATTTCCACATTGCCAGACTGGCAGCTGTACAATGTTCGAACCTTACTCATTAATTTTTCTTAATAACCAACATCAAAGGTATACATTAATCAATGTGGATTTCTCATACTTATTGTTGATCTTTATAGAAGTAAATTTATCTAAATATATGAACGCATTAATATACAGAGGTTATTTAAAAAAAAACAATTGTCAAATGTGGTTTATATCTCATCGAGTGAAGTTTGTAATCATATCTCACGAGTCGCGCTTGCACAATGAGTGTGATATGATTGCAAACTTCACGAGATGAGATATAAATTATATTTGACAAAAATCATGAAATTTTCTATTTATTATATAACATATGGCAATTTACCTTTATAGTTCCGGCTTTCATACAGTGAAGATAACACTTTCTACAGTGACGATAACACATTTTAGAGTGAAATAGTGAAATTTCCACTCTAAAGTGTGTTATCGTCACCAGGTGACTGATAACACTTTTATTTCACTGATATTTTAAGATATTTCACGAAATGTTATATAATCAATATTGATAACACGTTACAGTTACGGACGCAAACTTCAAAATACATCGGACATTACGTATTTGCCAAAATCACCAGACTAAGAACCAGACACAGCTTCGGTGTGTTTGGGCCTAAGAGGGTAAGTACACTCCGGCATACTGTTACACAAGCACTCTTTCCGGGCCTTGGTAAACAGGTTTTCTAGTAACGACCTGAAAAAGAACAAAAGAAGTTTCCAATTATAGTCACCTTTTTGTGAAAAAAACCCCACTCGGTGGACTACACAAATAACGGTCTTTGAGAAAGGAAAAGAAAGAGTACTCAAGGGTCAAACTCGACCCGGACCCGAGTATCCGACACTTACACTAGATGATAATGAGACTGAGGAATATATAGCATTACAGCGCTGAACATGGATGCCAAATCACGTCATTGTATTGCATTCCACATATTCGATTTTTGTTTTCCATCCATGTCTCATAGCCCTATAATAATGTAACCGGCGGCTAGCATATGGCAAAATGACGTAAAAAATATGGTAATTAAATGAGAGTGCTCTTCCTTGCACGGGTACTCGAGTACTCGTGGATACCCCTAGGCGTCACTGACAACTAAAACTACATATTAAGTGCCATTGAAAAATGAAGGTCATTGTGGCTGTCTGAGAACATTATTTAGAGTAAAGTGGGGGGGACATCAGATATTCTGTCCCCCCCACTGCTAAAAGGGGGGGGGACATGTCCCCCCCCCCGTCCCCCACCAAATGACGCCCATGCCATTTATCTCACAACTCGTTTAAAAACGTATGAAACTCGCTTTCGCTTGAGATATATTTTAAAACAACTCGTGAGATAAATGGCATCTAACGGCCACTCATGTATTATTCTCTATGTAAACTCTGTTTGGGCTACTACAAACATTAGGACAACACACCTTTTATATACAGGAAAACATCTTTAACATGTAATTTTAGTCATCAGAAAGGATCTGTTAGTCGGAAACATGTTACAGTGGTAGCAAACTCGGGATATATAGCTTCAGCGAGCCTGTTAAACCGTTATGGAGCCTAGCCAAACAGCCACGATATCAAAAAGTTTTAACCTCATTTTGTTTTACCATGCAACCCCTTTCAAGTTATATGTTTGTAATATATTTCAGTCAAAAGCGGTATAGCACTGGCGTAGGAATGTGTCCCTCCCCCCCCCCCCCCCACACACTTTTCAGATATTTTGCTTTGTTTGCTAAGTATAAATATAAAAGTGTGCCCCCCCCCCCCCCCCCCCCCACCCCCTCTTTTTGACACCTTCCTACGCCGCTGTATAGAAACTATTAGATTTATCGTGTAGAAACTACTACCGGAAGTCTGACAACAGCAGGTGCCGGAAAGCATCTTGGGAATGCATTGCCAGCCAAAAAGTTATGTGTTTCCAAATTTTAAATAAAATACTTTGATTATATTTCAAAGTCTGTTGTGTCACATCATTACAATTTTTGTACTATTTTTCTGTGAAATGAAACTCAAGTTTATGTGTAACCTAAGAAGATCTACATCACTGGCTGCTAGTGACTCTGACGTCAGACGCTGTTCTGATATAGGCCTATATAAACATTCTTTGCAGGAAGCTACTTGCTTTTTGTTTTAAAATGTTTAATTAAAAACGCTGGCTAGTTCTGAATGGGAGCGAATAATGGAGGATTGAAAATTATGAGGTAATTTGACGTTATAGGAAGTGTAAATGTTATATTTATTTACAATAATTATTGCTGTAAATGGATGTTTGAAAAATTAGAAAACGATCTACCAGAAATTTGAGCAAACATCCGTCATGCGCAGAACCTATTTCCTAGTGACATGACAACACTTGGAATTGTTAGGTACGGGTTATCAGGTCAATAGGAAGCACGGTTGCATGACAAAGTTGAATATCAATAGGCCTATCTGTATGAACAAAGTGTTTGTTGTTGTCCTAATGTTTCTAGTAAACCAAACGGATTTTACCTCCCAGTAATTTCGTACATACGATAAAAATATATATATTACAAAGTAAAATGAAAAATGACTTCTACAAACATTAACATTGGATATGCAGACACTAACTTGTTAAACAAAACAAACTGGGTTTTTTACAGACACTAGCTATTGTATTCTAAACATGAAAATGTATTTACTGTGTAATTCTAATGTCCAAAAATACTATTTTAGTCTGAAACATAGATCTTACAATGACTGCAAACTTCGAACAGTCCTTTTTATAAAATATTATATAATTATAAGATATTACATTTCGCTCGTTAGATACATTTTTAAAACAATTTGTAAGATAAATGGTATCCAATAATCTGATTAAAATTAGCTCTACTGGTCTACCAGTAGATCTAACAGCATTGCGTGGACTCCCATGTCCAGAAGACATTTCATCTATAAATAACAATTTAAATATCGACCAATTACACTTCGCCTTTTATAACGTTATTCGGGAGCATACAAATTCTAAAAATATCGGTTGCGACTATTTATGCAATAGGCGAACTTGTTGGTCTATTTCAACATGGAAAAAACAGGGGGAAAATTGCAGTAATAAACTCTGGATTGTATACTAGTATAAACAGATTTAATGGCTATACTATCACAGTTTTTTTTTTTTCGTCTTGAAACGAATTTTATATAAAATTTTAGATTGCAATTAGTTTCCGGCATACTTCGAAATTCACCCAAATCATTTCGCATAATCCCGAATGTTTTTCAAATTCTTTTCAAATCGCTGGCATGATTTTGCAAGTAAGGTTTTGATTGGTCGAATAAAAGGTCAACTGGACATGAGCTCCAATGAACTGCTGTTAGATCCACATGTAATAGTGGAGCTAATTTTAATTAGATTGGGTACCCAACTGCTCAGTCATGTAGTATTCTTTATTTATAATATGTGGAAATGAAACGGCCACTACAACAATGTGCTAGTTAGTGTGCCATGAAGTAATCCCACCACAAATTTCTCGCTCCAGCCAATGCACCACAACTGGTACATCAAAGGCAGTGGTATGTGCTATCCTGTCTATGGGATGGTACATATAAATGAACCTCCCTCAATATAATCGTAAATAAAATGTGTTGAGTGCGTTGTTAAATAAACCATTTCCTTCTCCCCACCACAATTACGGCCATTTGGTGACACCTAAGAAGAGTATAGTTCCATTATAAAGAAGTGCCCATTTTCTTTACTTTATTTTGTTGGTTAAAAGTGTAACGTTTGTTTTATGTTTAACGACACCACTAGAGTCCATTGATTAATCAATCATCAGCTATTGGATGTCAAACATTTGGTAATTCTGACTCGTAGTTATCGGAGGAAACCCGCTACATCTTTCCTAATGCAGCAAGGGATCTTTTATATGCATTTTCCCCACAGACAGGATAGCACATACCACAGCCTTTGATATGCCAGTCGTGGTGCACTGGCTGGAACGAAAAATAGTGGCTATTGCTATTAGATGTATAGTCTTAGAGAGGAAACCCACTACATTTTTCATTAGTAGCAAGGGATCTTTTATATGCACTATCCTACACACAGGATAGCACATACCATGCCCTTTGATATACCAGTCGTGGTGCACTGGATGGGATGAGAAATAGCCCAATAGGCCCACTGACAGGGATCGATCCTAGACCAACCGTGCATCAAGCGAGCGCTTTGCCACTAAGCTACATTAATCCCGCCCCTTTTTGTTGGAGTCAAAACTGATTTGAATGTTACATGATGCGCTCTTTTTTAAAATACACAGATACACATAAATTACCTGTAGGAGTCCTTGGATATACCTCGGATAACAGCATGGAGAGTTCTGCCTCTTTTAGACTGTCGTTTAGATTAAAACGTTCTGAAAAGAAAATGATACAAACTGTCGAGTCAGTAAAATTCCCAACTAATTATCAGTCTGTTAAACACTGGCGTAGCCAGGGCCCGGTAACATAAAGCACTCATGACGCTTACACCACACATACACCATACACAATGTGTGGTGCACGTCTGACGTAAGTGGTATACCAGTGCTTTGTGATACTGGCCCAGGATTTTATATTTTGGGGGCAACCCATATTTTTATTTTTTATTCTATTTAATTTTTTTGGGCTGGGGGGAGGGACTCACACTATATATATATATATATATATATGTATGTATGTATGTATGTATGTATGTATGTATGATTTTATAAAATTTAATAGTTTAAAAAAAGTTTGATTGGGAGGGCATGTCCCCCGTGCCCCACCCCCTCTACACCACTGCTGTTAAATACACAGTGTAGTGAATGCTGTCCGCACCCTCACCCCACCCCACTCCACCTATACAGACCCTCTCAGATGAGTGACCCTTCACTTTTGAATTTCTTATGGGTGCTTTTTTGTTTTGTTTAACAACACCACTAGAGAACATTGATTTATTAATCATCGACTACTGGATGTCAAATATTTGGTAATTTTGACGTATAGTCTTAGAGAGGAAACCTGCTTCATGTTTCCATTAGTAGCAATGGATATTTTATATAAAACATCCCACAAATACTACAACCTTTGATATACCAGTCGTTGGTGCACTGGCTGGAATGAGAAATAGCCCAGTGGGCCCACTGATGGGAATCGATCCCAGACCGACCACGCATTATCACCAAGCTACATCCCGCCCCTTCTGAAGGGTGATGTTATCTGATTATAGGATCAATTGCACTCGATGGACGTTGTCGTTTTTTCCGGTTCGAGCCACTGTCTCACAACTGGTACATGCACGATAAAGGTAATTGTATTCAATGTTCTGTTTGTGGGAAATTGCGTATAAAAAACTCTTTGTTGCTTTTCAGTAGAAGTAGTGTGTGTAGCAAACATATCAAATTAAAAATCTATGTTATACACCAATTGTAATTCAACACATTTGTAGGATGCATTGTACTAAATAAGAAAGTTCCATATGTAAAAGTGTGTGCTTCACCTAAAATATTAACACAGTAAAAGCAGCTGCGGCTCTGATTGGTAGCAATTGTAACATTGATTATTTGTGCAAATATTATTATCCATTGCTAATAAATAAATACACTTTTATTTGTTATACAATTCTTATGCAGTATTCACCAAAGGTTGAAACTAGTGCAGGATACACCCCAAAACTTGGAACTGCAATTTTCGGCAAAACTTAGGGTTGCTAATAAAAACATTAATTAAATCTCTTAATTTGTCTGTGACCCCACTCCCAACTCCATTTTGTTGCTTGTATATTAAATATGAGATGCCACACTTTTTATTGGTGCATTGCCTGGGATTAAATTATTAAATTAAACGTTAACATTATCAGCAATAGGAATTGATTTGGTTCACTGGAACCTGTGACAATGAATCTGACTGCATGGAACTCTTCTAAAACTCCTGGTGGTAAAACCAGCAACATATTTTTCCAGTCGAAGAACGTATTATACATATGTTATCAGATATGTTATGAGTAGGCCCCTATGTGTTATACGTGTGTTATAAGATGTGTTAGAAGATTTGTTATGTGTTATACGATGTGTTATAAATGTTAGAAGATGTGTTAGAAGATGTGTTAGAAGATTTGTTAGAAGATTTGTTATGTGTTATACGATGTGTTATAAATGTTAGAAGATGTGTTAGAAGTATGTTATAAAATGACTTAGAAGTATGTTATAAGATGTGTTATAAGTATGTTATAAGATGTGTTATAAGATGTGTTAGAAGTATGTTATAAGATGTGTTAGAAGTATGTTAGAAGATGTGTTAGAAGTATGTTATAAAATGACTTAGAAGTATGTTATAAGATGTGTTAGAAGTATGTTATAAGATGTGTTAGAAGTATGTTATAAGATGTGTTAGAAGTATGTTATAAAATGACTTAGAAGTATGTTATAAAATGACTTAGAAGTATGTTATAAAATGACTTAGAAGTATGTTATAAGATGTGTTATAAGTATGTTATAAAATTTGTTAGAAGTATGTTATAAAATGACTTAGAAGTATGTTATAAAAAGATGTGTTGACTTAGAAGTATGTTATAAAATGTGTTATAAGTATGTTATAAAATGTGTTATAATTAGTATGTGTAGAAGATGTGTTAGAAGTATGTTATAAAATGTGTTATGTGTTATAAGATGTGTTAGAAGTATAAAATGTGTTAGAAGTATGTTATAAAAACTTAGAAGATGTTATAAAATGACTTAGAAGTATGTTAGAAGATGTGTTAGAAGATGTGTTAGAAGTATGTGTTATAAGATGTTAGAAGATGTGTTAGAAGTATGTTATAAAATGACTTAGAAGTATGTTATAAGACTTAGAAGTATGTTATAAGATGTGTTAGAAGTATGTTATAAGATGTGTTAGAAGTATGTTAGAAGATGTGTTAGAAGTATGTTATAAAATGACTTAGAAGTATGTTATAAAATGACTTAGAAGTATGTTATAAGATGACTTAGAAGTATGTTATAAGATGTGTTATAAGTATGTTATAAAATTTGTTATAATTATGTTACAAGATGTGTCAGAAGACGTGTTATAAGTATGTTATAAAATGTGTTATAAGATGTGTTAGAAGTATGTTAGAAGATGTGTTAGAAGTATGTTATAAAATGACTTAGAAGTATGTTATAAAATGACTTAGAAGTATGTTATAAGATGTGTTATAAGTATGTTATAAGATGTGTTAGTGTTAGAAGTATGTTATAAAATGAATTATAAGCATGTTATAAGTATGATAGAAGATGTGTTAGAAGTATAAGATGTGTTAGAAGATGTGTTATAAGTATGTTATAAGTATGTTATAAAATGTGTTATAAGTATGTTGTAAAATGTGCTATAAGTATGTTAGAAGATGTGTTTGAAGTACGTTATAAAATGGGCTACAAGTATGTTAGAAGATGTGTTTGAAGTATGTTATAAAATGTGTTATAATTATGTTAGAAGATGTGTCAGAAGACGTACGTGTTATAAGTATGTTATAAAATGTGCTATAAGTATGTTAGAAGATATGTTCTAAGATGTGTTATAAGTATGTTCTAAGATGTGTTATAAGTATGTTATAAGATGTGTTATATTTATGTTATAAAATGACTTAGAAGTATGTTATAAGATGTGTTATAAGTGTGTTATAAAATGACTTAGAAGTATGTTATAAGATGTGTTATAAGTATGTTATAAAATGACTTAGAAGTATGTTATCAGATGTGTTATAAGTGTGTTATAAAATGACTTAGAAGTATGTTATAAGATGTGTGTCATAAGATGTGGAAGTGAGACTGCACATTTAACAATGTGGCGTGCTGCCATCAAACGTTCATTGCTTCCTTTCACACCCTTGCAGGCATGTAAAACGTACCTCTAGCAGTCCTTGGAAATACATCAGGTGACAACATGGACAGTTCTGCCTCTGGTAGGCTGTCGGCTAGATTAGCATGTCCTGAAAAGAAATTAATGGATTAATGTGTCTAGACGCCCCCACCCACCTACCCCACTCCCACTCATGACGAAAAACCAACTATTCCAGTTATTTTAAAGAGCATTCACCGCTTATATCCCCCTTGCCCCTAATTGCATAAAATCCTGGATCTGCCCCTGGGTAAAGTGATTTGGAATCTGACACAATCGTGAGTCGGACAACTGTAAAGATGTATTTCTCTATCTTGTGTTTACACTTTAACAGGCATTAAAGGTGCTATATGTCAAAGTTGTACTAATGGGGCTTAGGAGTTCTCGCTAAACCTTTCTTCTTTTTTTTAAACACCACAAACAGTTAACACGAACAAAGGATGATGATGAGATGAATAGTGAAGCCTCAGTATTTCCATTTCAGTATGAGACTACTTGACAGGGCCGTGCTCTACGCTTGCTATCATTTGAGCTATCTTGGTATCACCCAAGCCCGGGGTACATGGAACCTGCAATGCATGTGGGGTCATACACTTGGGAGACACATGCATAATCGCACCCGTGAAGTCTGTGAAACTTGGTGTATGTGGCCTTACACCTACCCATTGAGCCTAGCGGTGCACTCACTCTGGGTTGGAGCCGGTACTGGTATGAAAAATCCTCCCTTGCCTCAGGTGGGATACGAACCCAGTACCTACCAGCCTCAAGTTCGATGGCATGCATATTTATTAATTTTTGGTTTGAAAAATCAAGTTTATATATTTAGCAATATGCCTTTAACAAATTACAATCAAATAATTCCATTTACTTGTAGAA
>NC_054700.1:50044434-50060580 GCF_016097555.1 Gigantopelta aegis
TTAGGGGCGGAAGCATTCACTACAAACCGTGTGTTTAACAGCACGGTAGTTTTAGAGTGGTGGGGCACACGGCGGGATCATGCCCTCCTCAACAAACTTGTTTTTTTTTAAACTATTATTTATAAAATCATACATACATACATACATACACACACATACATATATATATATATAGCTAGTGAGTTCCCCTCCCCCCAGCCCCAAAAAATTAAAATATATAAAAAATAAAAACAATTGGGTTTTGCCCCCAAATTATATAATCCTGGGCCAGTAATCACAAAGCACTGGTATAAAACCCCTTACGTCATACGTGCCACACACCTTGTGTATGGTGTATGTTTTGCTTAAGCGTCATGAGTGCTTTATGTTACCGGTAGCCCTGGCCTACGCACAGTGTGTATTAACAGACTGACTATTAGTTTGGGACCGATTTTAACTGACATCCCACATTTTGTATCATTTTCTTTTCAGACGTTTTAATCTAAACGACGACAGTCTAAAAGAGGCAGAACTCTCCATGCTGTTATCCGAGGTACATTCCAAGGACTCCTACAGGTAATTTATGTGTATCTGTGTAATTTAAAAAAGAGCGCATCATGTAACATTCAAATCATTTTTTTGACTCCAACAAAAGGGGCGGGATTAATGTAGCTTAGTTGCCAAAGCGCTTCGCTTGAATGCACGGTTGGTCTAGGATCGATCCCTGTCAGTGGGCCTATTGGGCTATTTCTCGTCCCCATCCAGTGCCACCACGACTGGTATATCAAAAAGGGCATGGTATGTGCCTCTATGATCCTGTTGTTGTAGATAGTGCATATAAAAGATCCCTTGCTACTAATGGAAATGTTTTGTGGGTTTCCTCTCTGACTATACATCTAATAGCAATAGCCACTATTTTCTTTTCGTTCCAGCCAGTGCACCCCACGACTGGCATATCAAAGGCTGTGGTATGTGCTATCCTGTCTGTGGGGAAAAGTTGCATATAAAAGATCCCTTGCTGCATTAGGAAAGATGTAGCGGGTTTCCTCCGATAACTACGAGTCAGAATTACCAAATGTTTGACATCCAATAGCTGATGATTGATTAATCAATGGACTCTAGTGGTGTCGTTAAACATAAAACAAATGTTACACTTTTAACCAACAAAATAAAGTAAAGAAAATGGGCACTTCGTTTCTAATGGCACTATATTCTCTTAGGTGCCTAACCAAATGGCCGTAATTGTGGTGGGGAGAAGGAAATGGTTTATTTAACAACGCACTAACACATTTTATTTACGATTATATTGAGGGAGGAAACCAGCTGTTGCCATTTCATGGGCTACTCTTTTCGCTTAGAAGCAAGGGTTCATTTATATGTACCATCCCATAGACAGGATAGCACATACCACTGCCTTTGATGTACCAGTTGTGGTGCATTGGCTGGAGCGAGAAATTTGTGGTGGGATTACTTCATGGCACACTAACTAACACATTGTTGTAGTGGCCGTTTCATTTCCACATATTATAAATAAAGAATACTACATGACTGAGTAGTTGGGTACCCAATCTAATTAAAATTAGCTCCACTATTACACTTTTATATTTACACTTGGCAAACAAAGCAAAATATCTGAAAAGTGTGTGTGTGGGTGGGGGGGGGGGGGGGGGGGGAGGGACACATTCCTACGCCAGTTCTATACCGCTTTTGACTGAAATATATTACAAACATATAACTTGAAAGGGGTTGCATGGTAAAACAAAATGAGGTTAAAACTTTTTGATATCGTGGCTGTTTGGCTAGGTTCCATAACGGTTTAACAGGCTCGCTGAAGCTATATATCCCGAGTTTGCTACCACTGTAACATGTTTCCGACTAACAGATCCTTTCTGATGACTAAAATTACATGTTAAAGATGTTTTCCTGTATATAAAAGGTGTGTTGTCCTAATGTTTGTAGTAGCCCAAACCAGATTTTACATAGAGAATAATACATGAGTGGCCGTTAGATGCCATTTATCTCACGAGTTGTTTTAAAATATATCTCAAGCGAAAGCGAGTTTCATACGTTTTTAAACGAGTTGTGAGATAAATGGCATGGGCGTCATTTGGTGGGGGACGGGGGGGGACATGTCCCCCCCCCACTTTTAGCAGTGGGGGGGGGGACAGAATATCTGATGTCCCCCCCACTTTACTCTAAATAATGTTCTCAGACAGCCACAATGGCCTAGGGCGCTCGCGATTAGTCGCACGAAATATTGTTAGAACCCAATTGTTCCCCCCACTTTTTCCTTGCAAATGACGCCCATGATAAATGGTATCTAATGGACACGACAGTATTATTCTATTTCCTACATATCTGTAAAAAAACAGGTTTTAAGCAAATTTTTACATCTTTTTCGACTAAAAGATATTTACAACCCTTTGCACTTTGCACTTAAGCGCTTATCTACCGTATGCACTTAAGATGATCTTAGGGCCCCGTTCCACAAAGCGATCTTAGCCCTAAGATCACCTAAGTGGATATGTTAGCTGTGCAGTTATGGTGATCTTAGGGCTAAGATCGCTTCGTTGAACGGGGCTGGTCATAACCTATGATCAGCCAGTCGTATCTCTTGAAATTGTTAACACACGTACGTGTGTGTGTGTGTGTATAAACATGGTATGTGTTATCATAAATAACGCACGGTCTTCTCACCAACGGGTGTGTAAGAAATTCTAATCATTTCACATACACGAAAATATATATATATATTACAAAGAAAATCAACAATGACTGATAGAAACATTAGCATACAACCAGAAAACTATTGGATATGCAGTCATTGATATTCTAAACGGGAAAATACACTTAATATGTAGTTTTAGTTGTCAGTGACGCCTAGGGGTATCCACGAGTACTTGAGTACCCGTGCAAGGAAGAGCACTCTCATTTAATTACCATATTTTTTACGTCATTTTGCCATATGCTAGCCGCCGGTTACATTATTATAGGGCTATGAGACATGGATGGAAAACAAAAATCGAATATGTGGAATGCAATACAATGACGTGATTTGGCATCCATGTTCAGCGCTGTAATGCTATATATTCCTCAGTCGCATTATCATCTAGTGTAAGTGTCGGATACTCGGGTCCGGATCGAGTTTGACCCTCGAGTACTCTTTCTTTTCTTTTCTCAAAGACCGTTATTTGTGTAATCCACCGAGTGGGGTTTTTTTCACAAAAAGGTGACTATAAATGGAAACTTCTTTTGTTCTTTTTCAGGTCGTTACTAGAAAACCTGTTTACCAAGGCCCGGAAAGAGTGCTTGTGTAACAGTATGCCGGAGTGTACTTACCCTCTTAGGCCCAAACACACCGAAGCTGTGTCTGGTTCTTAGTCTAGTGATTTTGGCAAATACGTAATGTCCGATGTATTTTGAAGTTTGCGTACGTAACTGTAACGTGTTATCAATATTGATTATATAACATTTCGTGAAATATCTTAAAATATCAGTGAAGTAAAAGTGTTATCAGTCACCTAGTGACGATAACACATTTTAGAGTGGAAATTTCACTATTTCACTCTAAAATGTGTTATCGTCACTGTAGAAAGTGTTATCTTCACTGTATGAAAGCCGGAACTATTTTGCTGCAGGCATTTAAAAAAATAAAGGTAAATTGCCATATGTTATAATTTCATGATTTTTGTCAAATATAATTTATATCTCATCTCGTGAAGTTTGCAATCATATCACACTCATTGTGCAAGCGCGACTCGTGAGATATGATTACAAACTTCACTCGATGAGATATAAACCACATTTGACAATTGTTTTTTTAAAAATAACCTCTGTATATTAATGCGTTCATATATTTAGATAAATTTACTTCTATAAAGATCAACAATAAGTATGAGAAATCCACATTGATTAATGTATACCTTTGATGTTGGTTATTAAGAAAAATTAATGAGTAAGGTTCGAACATTGTACAGCTGCCAGTCTGGCAATGTGGAAATATAGCGCATGTTCTATGTCGTCTGTTGTCAGATTTGTAGTTCGCGCCAGTTTGTCACATTCGATTCAGTGATTTTCACTGTCGACTGGTACCATACTCGCCAGAGTATACTCCCCAGATATACCATACTCAGACTCGTGGTGTTGTATATTCATGGGTGTTATAGCCAAAAGGAATTTAAGTATTGTCCAATTTGTTTTCTTTTTGCTATGTTTAGCAACAATTTATTTGGGAAACCCCTCTTGTCGTTCAGTACAAAACTTTTAAAATTAATTATGGAAAATTATGTGTGAAATCGATTTATTTGTAATTATTTATTACAAATAAATGTGAATATAACAAAGTATTGTAGTTTCAACTTTGACATAGGACCTTTAAACTTACTACAGTTTTTCACAATTATGTTTTGTCAGGGTGAGTAGTAACAATCATTTGCACGTTTATCCCCAGGAATATTCAACACCAGCTTGTACATGCACCATTTCAATTCATAGATGATATGGGGAACAAAGGGCCGAACATGCACCTGCAGACTATACATGATTTGGCAACATTAGCTGTTTCACAAATATATATATATAGCCTTTTTTTTTTTTCAACAAAAACTTAATACATGTACATTTGTTTTATTAGTGTCGAATATAGTTATTTTTACTTTTGTTACTCCCCCTTTGTATATTAAATAACTCAGAATTTATCTTGTTACTGAGCCACCTTTGTGAAACATGTACAACTGTCTTTTAACATATAAATAATATAATATGTAGGGTCTCCACGAGTACTCGAGTAAGGGCCGAGTCTAGCATCACTCGAGTCCGTGCAAGGAAGAGCACCCTCATATACATACACGCCATTTTGCCATACTAATATGGTTGCCGCCAGTTACACTATAGGGATATGAGACATGGAGGGAAACCAAAAGTCCAGTATGTGGAATGCAATACAATTGCATGATTTGGCATCGATTTTCAGCGCTGGAATTAAAATATATAATACTGTTTTACTTTATTCCTTAGTTTCATTATCATCTAGTGTAAGCAGGGCCGTAGCCAGCAGGGGGCAAGGGGGGGGGGGGGGGGGGGGGGGGGGGGGGGGGGCATTTGCCCCCCCCCCGAAAAAAATCCGGAAAGCATTATAGAAACTTAAAAGAAAATTCTCTTCTTAACTGTTTAAGGAGTTTTAGTCTATTAACTACTCAGTTGCCCCCCCCCCCCCCCCCAAACAAAAAATCATAGCTACGACCCTGGTAAGTGTCGGGTAGCCTACTCTGGTCCGGGTCAAGTTTGACCCTCGAGCACTCAAGTCAAATATTTTCGACTCGTGGAGGCCCTAATAATGTGATACTAAGTTACTAACATCATGGGCAGATTTTGATATCAGCCTTATTTGTAATATTTTTTCTTTTGTGATATAACTTATATTTACGCTTTTATAATTAAATTTCCGTTACATTCATTTAGAGAATAACTAACGAGCTACGAGGAATTATGAATTATCTGTCCCGAGTGAATGAATGTTGTAAGGCGAGGGTTTTACAACATTCATTCACAAGGGACAGATAATTCACAATTCCTCGTAGCGAGTTGGTTATTCTCTTTATTACCCATTGTCAATTTTAACTGATTTTTAATGTAAAAATTCCTCTGGAGTCTACAACATCAGCCATTACGTGATATAATCTTACGCACATTACATGACGTAATGTAAGTGACGTCATAGCATAACGGCGTTCTCTTTACAGCCAAATGTTTACAGTACAAAATAATACAACTGTATTTGCATTTAAAAATAATTATTTTTATATATTATTAAAGCCGCTGCTTATGAAAATATACCATTTCATGTTTACGAAACAAATGAGTCCATTTGTTTTTGTAAATCTTTGTAGATCGTATAACGTATGTGTAATCTGACTCATGAATAAAACAATTATATGAATGAAAGTGAAGTTCCGGCCATGGCAAGCAACCAACCAAACGTCGTGATTTTAAAGCCAGCCAATCAGTGGCTGTAGAAGCAATCTGCACACTGTGCAGAGATCGAAAAAATATTACCCCGTATATTTGAGCCCATATGGGTAATAATACAATATAACGTCATCCCATTGGTCCAGCAATGGGAGTTTGTTCAATTCTCGATGAATGTAAGAATTACGTCGTCGGGGAACGTCATACCTGATGACGTCATTTTCTATTGGTAATTTGTCTTAATGAGCGTTATTGTTTTAATCTGGGTATGAACAACAAAAAACCCCAAATCATCCGCAAATTTATATCCTCGCGGTATGGGTTTTGACGCAACGATCTCGCGTAGTGTAAAAATAATGATGTTTTTCTTGTTATTATTTACAGAGACATAACCTAATGTATATATATTATTAAAATATAAACATTAAATTCAATATATAGTGAAATTTTTAGTTTTAGTTTTAGCTTACATGTGCATACTGTAATATTCTAACCTTTTTGACGTATGTATTTTGACGCGGAACATCCAGATAACTTGTGAATGACCAATATTCAAGAAAAACAACTCCAACTGGAAACGATGTGTGGTGGTCCATAAATTCCATATTAATAATACACGTAAAAAATAGCACAATTAAAATACATTTTAACCAGATTGTCACATGTAAACCATATAGCCCAGTGCAAATAGTCACTATTTGTACATTGATAGGGTGGGAGTAAATCCGACAGCCATTCGAGACTTTGTTGTTTGTTTATTAGTAGTAGTATTCAAACCAATGTCCACTTTACATTTCATGTGAAATAGCTATTATTTTAAGATGTAATATGCACTTGAACGTCAGTTAAGCCTGACCCAATATAATCGTATGCAGTGCATGTATAATGACAGGGGACGTCCATAGAAATAGATTGAGGTAGGGGTGGTCTAATTGTCTTGTGTTGATTTCATTAGTAGCAGACGACAATATTTCGTGCAGCAGGTGAGTAAAATTCATTGTGAAACTTTGGAGATACAGAGATGTTTATGCATGTTAAAAAAGTGCCTTACGGAAAATAGTACTTTTAATTACATGGTATTTTTAATTGTTTATACTTACCGCAAACTGGCAAATTATAAACATTGCTTTATTCTTATCAATAAAAAATACTTCCGTCAACAAAAACGTCTGCATTTGACGTCATAGTTTTTCTTTGATGACGCACAATTACTATTTAAAGATAGCGCGCCAAAATACATACCGGGTCATAATACATGTATACATACTGAGACGATATTAGAACGGCTTCGCCAATTCACAGAATTTGTGGCTGATTTGTTTGGTTCATACCCAGTTACTGACATCACGGGCGGATTTCAGTATCAGTCGTATTTTTTTTTCTTTTTTCTTTTGTTATATTTACGCCTTTGTACCTATGCAGATTTAATGACCTCTGTTATAATTATAGATATATGTACGCCTTCGTGCCTTTTGACATCTAATAGCCGCCGATTGATTAATCAGTGTGCTCTAGTGGTGTCGTTAAACGACAAACTTTGTTGTTTGTTGCCTTTGTGCCTATGCAGATTTAATGACCTCTGTAGGCCTATAGTTATATATATATATATATATATATATATATATATATATATACTGAACAAAATAACTGTACACGCAACTTTAATTCCAGACCGCCATTACTAGATATTCAAATGACGTAAGAATATGTGGCGCGGTGTATTTTTGAATGGAAATGACGTCAAACTCGAATTAAAGTTGCGTATACAGTTTACACAAAAACGTTGTATTAAGCTTGAGCTTATATTATAAAGAGATTATAACATCGTGTATTTCGGTATCGTCAATATCATATATTAGGAATAAAAATACTCGCATAATACAATTTGTATTCCTAATATGATATTGACGATACCGAAAAACACTCTGGTAATAACCTCTCCTTATATATATATATATATATATATATATATATATATATATATATATATATATATATATATATATATAATTAAATTTCTGTTACATTCATTACAACGTAACGTCATCTGATTGGTCCAGACGTAGCAACGGGAGTTTGTTCATTTTTCGATGAACGTAAAAATTACGTCGTTAGGGAATAAACATGCTAATAATAACACTAAAACGTCATACTTTATTTTGAATAATTTTTATCCATAAACAATAACGCTTATTAAGACAACTTGTCCATATAAAATGACGTCATCACATATGACGTTTCCTGACGACGTAATTTTTACGTTCATCGAAAAATTAACAAAGTCCCGTTGCTACGTCTGGACCAATCAGATGACGTTACGTTGTAATGAATGTAACAGAAATTTAATTATATATATATATATATATATATATATATATATATATATATATATATATATATATATATATATATATAGATAGATAGATAGTTTTACAATGTCTTAGGTGCATCTCTCCACAAATATAAAAATAACGTCAGTGAACATAATTTTCACTTCAGTAGTTTTATTTAATTTTCCTTTAACAGTGAAACTCCTGCAAACTGGACACCCTCGTAACCAAGTAAAATGTCCGGGTTTAAGAGGTATCTGGTTTAGAGAGGTTAAGTTATGTACGAGGTGCGATCAAAAAGTTCCAGACTGTTCCTGTTGCGAACGGAGCGCGACATGGCCATGCACGTGCAGCAGTGACTTTCGTCACGCGTTCAACATCGGGATCAGTGTTACAAGCTTTTTTGTGACCACATGTACTTGCTTGTTTGCGATTTCACTATGGACCTGAAACTTGAACAGAGAGCAAACATCAAATTTTGTGTCAAACTCGGGAAATCAGCAACGGAGACTCTCGAAATGCAAGTGGTTTTTGCTGTTTTAGAGGCCTAGTATCGGAACTTTTTGATCGAACCTTGTACGGTACTGATTTTTAAAAAAAGACAGTGAAAAATGTCCGGTTGGGGGGAATTCCGGTTTATAGAGGGTCCGGTTTTGAGAGATTTCACTGTATATGACTTGTGTATTTTTGTTAGACGGACCAATTGCTTGTTTTACTTGATTTTACTATAATCGAACTCTGTTATGTATTTGTCTTGATTTGTTAGATTTGTTGTTCATTACAAGTATCGCTCCACCAGTGGTAAAACGCTCACCTGATGCATGTTAATCTAGGATCGATCCCCGTTGGTGGATCCACTAAACTATTTCTCGTTCCAGCCAGTGTTCCATAACTGGTGTAACAAAGGTCGTGATATGTACTATCTTGTCTGTCATAGGCGTACGGACTCCCATTTTTGTGAGGGGGGTGGGGGTGGCAGGCTGGCTTTTGTCCGAATAAAACGAATATGCCCGAATCAGGATAACAACATTAGTCTTATTCATATTAGCATTACTACCAAACAGCTATATAGGGTTGCAAACGAATCACTACGCATTTGTACATGGTTTACAACTAATTTTGAGGGTAGAGGAAATACATGATAAAAAGGTCTCAGTTTAGCACATTTTGCCCGAATGTCTGTATCATTTTTGCCTGAATTTGAGGTTTTGCTCCAGCATTAGGGGAGGAGTAGCCCCTCCCTCCCCCACCCCCCGCCCCTCTGTCTCGTACGCTTATGTCGTCTGTTGGATGGTGACTATAAAAGATCCCTTGCTGCTAATAATAAAAAAAGAATCTCACGAGGTGGCAGCAGAGTGCTTCCTGTCTCATTATCTGTGTGGTCCTTAATCAAATTACTCCTGGAGCATGTAACGTCCCCTAAATCACCCTCCATATTTGGTGAGGGGACCATCTGGGCCATCATAAAAATCAGGGTGGACATTCTGATTCCTGGCAATAAGTGAGAAATATGACCACAAAATTAACATGGTGAAAAAGTGACCAAAAATTAGGGGTAGGGGAAATTGAATTATATGTTCAATGCGTATAACCATAATTAAAATGGTTATGCAAAAAGTGTTTTTAGTTATAATAATTAAATATCAAAATCATTGAGTGTTTTTGCCAGAAAGAATGTTTTGTGTATGGCGCTATGAAATTGCATATTTACAATGTGTGTGATGAATACAACCGCATTCGACAGGGGGTATGGGGGGGGGGGGGGGACTCCCCCAGAAAGAAAATGAGTTAGGGTTAGGGTCTAGAATCATTAACTTTGTTAAAAGGTTAACTTAAAAAATGTTTTTAAAAATCTGAAAACAAATTTGAGTAGGGCACCATACCCATTTTAGCCTCTGGCAGAAAGCCTGCTGAATTATGGATTGACATAGTCGTCAAACGTTTACTACTGACTCGAGAGCCACACTAAATGTTCGTAAAGTTTTCTTTTTTACTTCTTTTTTTCTTCTTTTCTTTTTTGTCAGGCTGAGTAGTAATGATCGCTATTAGGCTTAGCCCCGAATGTTCAACTCTAGCCTGTATCAAGTTCATTCCTGGACGATATTCGGAAGAATTAGCAGAGCAAACCCCTGGGAAATATAACTAATTGTGTTTGGCAACACTAGTTGCTTCCAAAAAAAAGAAATAATAATAATAATAAAAAAAAATAAAAAAAAAAAATGAAAAAGAAAAACTTTAAACAAAATTCAGAACTATTTTTTTAAATTTGTTTTCTCTAATTATAAACTGTTTTTATAACCATCAAATATAATAAATTTTTTGTTACCACCTCCTTCGTATATTACCTGATAGTATTTGGGTTTTTTTTTTACCGAGCCACCTTTGTAATATCGGTAGTTTTTTAAAAATATAAATGGTATAACATAATACTAACATCAGTCTTGTTTTCTCTTTTTTATATTTACGCCTTTTCACCTTTGCCAGTTTACTGATATCAGTATTGTACATGTTGTATTGTATATTTTACTGTTCCTTTATACTTCTCACCCACTGTAGATCCGCAACTGACAATTTTATTCTTCATACATGTTTTGATATATTCTTAACTTTTTTGTGGTTTGATATATTGGACTTTTTTATAATATTAATTTTTTTTTACATATATTTATTTGTGTTATATTTGTGTTATCGGTAATAGTAGTAGTGTCAGATATGAATGACAAAACGGTCATGGCCCGTCTCTCTCTGTCCGTCTGGCTTTCTGTCCGTCTGTCTCTCTCTGTCTGTATCTGTGTCTGTCTCTCGGTCTCCTTGTGTGTGTGTGTCTCTCTCATTAATTTGGAATGGTGTCTTGTCCACTCATGCCTTATGTGCTTGCCTTATTGGTTCGAACCATCTAAGAGGACCCATTTTGATATTGTTTCTTCCACCGTCCCTACCAGAGCCCCACGACTGGTATATCAATGGTCGTGGTATGTGTGTCCTGTCTGTGAAAAAGTGCATATAAATGATCCCTTGCTGGTGATGGAAAGATGTAGCTGGTTCTCCTAAGAATTAACATTAAAAGCTTAGCCGATAATTAATAAATTGATGTGCTCTAGTAGCGTCGTCAAACAAAACAAACTTAAGCTTTATTTCGCTTACTTTGAAAATAAAGTAGCTACTTTATGTGCATGTGTATTTTGAAAAACATGACGACACTGGTTTTATCTGCTAATAAAAATTGTAAAACGATTACACCATTCACTCGTGTCTGATGCACACGTCTATCGTGTAGAAACCCCACAAAACAGAACAAAAAACCAACCCAAAGCAACAAACAAACAACAAACAAACCAAACCTAATAAAACCAAAACAGAACAAAACAAAACAAACAACAGGCCTTTCAGCTTATAGAGCTCCGCTATTTATTCTTCAATTTTGTCAGTAGGCTTTCTATTTTCTCTCTATACCCCCCCCCCCCCCCCCCCCCCTCTCTCTCTCTCTCTCTCTCTCTCTCTCTCTCTCTCTCTCTCTCTCTCTCTCTCTCTCTCTCTCTGTAGTCTAGCATTCTAACTTTTGAGCTACAACATAGTCCAGTTAATAACGTTTAGAGTTTTAGTTCTGTTGAATATTTTTCATTACTCTTGTTCCTGGCGTAGATTCTTCTTGTTCCATATTTTGCAAAGCCCTGCAGTTTTAACAATGGATTTCTCCATCTCTTCGATGGTAGTTGGGAGTTCTCTTCCCTTGGTGTCTGGCAGAAACAACACAAGGAATGCAGCCAGAATGAATGAATGAATGAATGAATGTTTAACGACACCCCAGCACGAAAAATACATCGGCTATTGGGTGTCAAACTATGGTAATGCAAATAAATAAAGTGATGATCAACATCAATATAAAAATTCAAGACTTAAACAAAAACAGTGTAAAGAACTGCAAAAATACAAATATCACAGAATTTTACGGATACTGAATTCTACTCAAAACTTCAATTTTGTGCTGTATTGGCCATTCTCAAAGAGAATGTTACACCCCTGCACCACGATGAGGTTACAGCAAATGCGTCGGAAAATGCAGCCAGAAGACACATACAACGAAACAAGGCTCCTGGACTCCCAAATGAACCTTCGACTCTAAAGAAACAACACAATATAAGGATCATAATCATGATCGTCATCATCATCATCATCATCATCATCATCATCGTAAAAGACTAAAGAAAAACGAGAACATGCAGATCTACTAGTCACCCAAACATATTAAAGTAAACAAATAATACTGTTTGTATTATATATATGTAAGTTGAGAAATTTCGATATGCATTACCTACATTTATTTAGAGAGGAAAATCACCAAGATTACCAAGATCATCATCATCATCATCATCATGATCGACTGTTCCACTTTATCCTTATGGTCCGTCCTCAAATAAAAACAAGATTACACATTCACTCTCTCCTACCCCACAGCGAACGTAAGCAACCCTTTATCAAATTTACATATATACTTAGCCAAAAGAGTTTAGCAATGTGGTAAATGTGTTTAAATAAAAGAAACCTCGAGACTTGCAAAATGAAATCAGACACTGGATTTAATTGAGGCATCAATTGTCCGTATAAGTAGCGGGAGCTTCTCAATACAAAATGAATCGTGTGACTGTCACGTTGTTAAATGATGCTTGGGGGTCCATACACGAAGATCTGAATATTATCCGTAATGCGTCCGGGCATATTGGGCATATTGCATGTTGACAGCGGTAGAACGTCGGCTCATGCTTCTGATGAGATGGTGGATCTCTGGGATAGTGATAGACATCCATTCACGAGTTAAAGCATGTTGACAGCGGTACAACGTCGGCTCATGCTTCTGATGAGATGGTGCATCTCTGGGATAGTGACCGACATCCATTCACGAGTTCAAGCATGTTGACAGCGATACAACGTCGGCTCATGCTTCTGATGAGATGGTGGATCTCTGGGATAGTGACAGACATCCATTCACGAGTTAAAGCATGTTGACAGCGATACAACGTCGGCTCATGCTTCTGATGACCCTTTGTTTTAATATGTACACTTGGGCCCAAATTCATAAAACATTGCTAAGCTTAAAGCCGCAGACCCTAGTTTCAGCCCGTGAAAATGGACACGAAGTTTAGTTATAACACAGAGAAGCTAAAGTCTGTGATGTATAAACTAACTAGAGCTTGTCTTTATAACCATTACTTCTCAGACGAACATGCGTTTGTTTAAAATTATGAAAAATACATTTTTGGGTATTATAAAAACCCGAATGACTAGAACCACTTCAGGTGTACGAAAACAAATATTCTAAATAATAAAATGTAACTTTTTCTAATTAAAATTTTCAAGAAGAACAAAAAAACAACAACATCAACACAAAAATACAACAACGACAGCTTTAATGGTGACAAATACGTCGTCGTGTTTAAAATTAGGGTCTGTCCCTTTAAGCCTAGTTGGTTGCTAAACTGCCCTCTAACTATCAGCGTGTCTCTAGTTGGTTGCTAAACTGCCCTCTAACTATCAGCGTGTCTCTAGTTGGTTGCTAAACTGCCCTCTAACTATCAGCGTGTCTCTAGTTGGTTGCTAAACTGCCCTCTAACTATCAGCGTGTCTCTAGTTGGTTGCTAAACTGCCCTCTAACTATCAGCGTGTCTCTAGTTGGTTGCTAAACTGCCCTCTAACTATCAGCGTGTCTCTAGTTGGTTGCTAAACTGCCCTCTAACTATCAGCGTGTCTCTAGTTGGTTGCTAAACTGCCCTCTAACTATCAGCGTGTCTCTAGTTGGTTGCTAAACTGCCCTCTAACTATCAGCGTGTCTCTAGTTGGTTGCTAAACTGCCCTCTAACTATCAGCGTGTCTCTAGTTGGTTGCTAAACTGCCCTCTAACTATCAGCGTGTCTCTAGTTGGTTGCTAAACTGCCCTCTAACTATCAGCGTATCTCTAGTTGGTTGCTAAACTGCCCTCTAACTATCAGCGTGTCTCTAGTTGGTTGCTAAACTGCCCTCTAACTATCAGCGTATCTCTAGTTGGTTGCTAACTGCCCTCTAACTCACAGCGTATCTCTAGTTGGTTGCTAAACTGCCCTCTAACTCACAGCGTATCTCTAGTTGGTTGCTAAACTTCCCTCTTAACTATCAGCGTATCTCTAGTTGGTTGCTAAACTGCCCTCTAACTCACAGCGTATCTCTAGTTGGTTGCTAAACTGCCCTCTAACTCACAGCGTATCTCTAGTTGGTTGCTAACTGCCCTCTAACTCACAGCGTATCTCTAGTTGGTTGCTAAACTGCCCTCTAACTCACAGCGTGTCTCTAGTTGGTTGCTAAACTGCCCTCTAACTATCAGCGTGTCTCTAGTTGGTTGCTAAACTGCCCTCTAACTATCAGCGTATCTCTAGTTGGTTGCTAAACTGCCCTCTAACTATCAGCGTATCTCTAGTTGGTTGCTAAACTGCCCTCTAACTATCAGCGTATCTCTAGTTGGTTGCTAAACTGCCCTCTAACTCACAGCGTATCTCTAGTTCGTTGCTAAACTGCCCTCTAACTCACAGCGTATCTCTAGTTGGTTGCTAAACTGCCCTCTAACTATCAGCGTATCTCTAGTTGGTTGCTAAACTGCCCTCTAACTCACAGCGTATCTCTAGTTGGTTGCTAAACTGCCCTCTAACTCACAGCGTATCTCTAGTTGGTTGCTAAACTGCCCTCTAACTCACAGCGTATCTCTAGTTGGTTGCTAAACTGCCCTCTAACTCACAGCGTGTCTCTAGTTGGTTGCTAAACTGCCCTCTAACTATCAGCGTGTCTCTAGTTGGTTGCTAAACTGCCCTCTAACTATCAGCGTATCTCTAGTTGGTTGCTAAACTGCCCTCTAACTATCAGCGTATCTCTAGTTGGTTGCTAAACTGCCCTCTAACTCACAGCGTATCTCTAGTTGGTTGCTAAACTGCCCTCTAACTCACAGCGTATCTCTAGTTGGTTGCTAAACTGCCCTCTAACTCACAGCGTGTCTCTAGTTGGTTGCTAAACTGCCCTCTAACTATCAGCGTGTCTCTAGTTGGTTGCTAAACTGCCCTCTAACTATCAGCGTATCTCTAGTTGGTTGCTAAACTGCCCTCTAACTATCAGCGTATCTCTAGTTGGTTGCTAAACTGCCCTCTAACTATCAGCGTATCTCTAGTTGGTTGCTAAACTGCCCTCTAACTATCAGCGTATCTCTAGTTGGTTGCTAAACTGCCCTCTAACTCACAGCGTATCTCTAGTTCGTTGCTAAACTGCCCTCTAACTCACAGCGTATCTCTAGTTGGTTGCTAAACTGCCCTCTAACTCACAGCGTATCTCTAGTTGGTTGCTAAACTGCCCTCTAACTCACAGCGTATCTCTAGTTGGTTGCTAAACTGCCCTCTAACTCACAGCGTGTCTCTAGTTGGTTGCTAAACTGCCCTCTAACTATCAGCGTGTCTCTAGTTGGTTGCTAAACTGCCCTCTAACTATCAGCGTATCTCTAGTTGGTTGCTAAACTGCCCTCTAACTATCAGCGTATCTCTAGTTGGTTGCTAAACTGCCCTCTAACTATCAGCGTATCTCTAGTTGGTTGCTAAACTGCCCTCTAACTATCAGCGTATCTCTAGTTGGTTGCTAAACTGCCCTCTAACTATCAGCGTATCTCTAGTTTCTTGATAAAGGCTAATAAGCTGCGTTCACACTTACACTTTAAACTATAGCTAGTTAAAATGTAAGTGTGAACGCGATCTTTTCACATACTGATTTAGCCTGCTAGGGTCAGACTGTCAAATGCCACGATGAAGTTGACCAACTCGACGGTTGCGTTTTAATTTCCCCAAATCCCGACTTACGACAGTTGCTC
>NC_054700.1:50060780-50088162 GCF_016097555.1 Gigantopelta aegis
GAATACATCAATCATAGGCTTAATAGAAAAAAACCCAGATAAAGTTTATAGTGTGATTAACGCCGTTAAAATTATGGTCGTATTTCAACTAAATTGTCGCTATTTCCTTTCTTCCTTCATTTCTGATATTTATTCAAAATATATCAACTATCTTGCAAAACCTATTGCAATACGGGTTTGTGGTATAGCAATATATCGCAATACAGTTTTGACCATATCTTTGCACCCCTATTATTATGTTATATATATATAGGCCCATTCCGTGGATATGGAAAATATAATTGACTGGATCCACACACACACATGGTCTCTAAACGCACTACTGAAGTGTGAGGTTATATTTTCGGTGTACACAATTTTCATTAATTTTCCTGTATTAATCTCATGACCTTCATTCAATGTGTTGTCAGATATATTCAACTTTCATTTTTGTGATTAAAGAAATATTTACTTTTCTAAGAACAATTTTGTAAAGTCACAGAAACTTTTGGTGTCAAGTTAAAAAAATAAATCAGAATGGATTTTTACGTGAATCAGGATACATACGGGGTCAGTGAGTTTAAAGTGACAGACCCTAGTTTTTAAACACTACGGCATATTTTTCTTTCTTTTATATGCACCATCCCACAAACAGAATAGCACATACCACGTACGGCCTTTGATATACCAGTTGTGGGTCTACTACTTTAACGAGTGTAATTCATCAGTTCAAGAAGAAGTTTGTTTTGTTTAACAACACCACTAGAGCACATTGATTTATTAATCATCAGCTATTGGATGTCAAACATTTGGTAATTTTGTTATATAGTCTTAGGGGGCATACTTTTAGTACGTACGCATTTTGGGGGGGGTGGGGGGGGTTGAAAATTTAAGAGCCATTTTGCGTACGCTTGCGTACGGCGGGGGGGGGGGGGGGGTGTTATTAGGGTAAAATTAAAATATATATATATAGTTAATTTGATTATTTACTGACGTTCTAGATCGTCGGCGCCTGTTTTGTTCGCCATACTAACCCTTTGCGTCATTCCACTGCATGACCTTTGTGTCATTTGACGCACGCATGCATGGCCAAGAAAATGGCCTCCGGTGGTGATAATTATGACAAATATTCCCAACTTTTGAAATGTATTAAATGTGTAAACCCAACCGAGATGGCGGGCGAGGTTCAGGAACTTGCCGCGGCCGAATGGAAGTTGCTGAAGGATGACGATTCGGCCTTTAGCAGGCGGATTCTTCAGTTAAAAACAGAGGAAGGGAGGAAGAAGACATCGCTCCTAAACTTTTGGGCACAGTTGCCAAAGTCATCCGCAAGTAGCGATGGGAAGAAATGTAATTAAAACAGAGCTGACGTTCCGGTTTATAATACATTTAGAAACATTTTATTTGTCGTCAAGCGTTGTTTAATACATTTGTACAATGAGCAGTATTCATTAATTATAGTATACCATGATGACATCGACGGTGGCATTGTCTATATTTACTGGTACTGACTGACGATCTTTTGCGTATGTACGCAAGGGGGGGGGGGGGGGGGGGGGGGGTATGGGCACTGGCGTACGCATGCGTACGGGGGGGGGAGGGGGTGCAAAAAATCGGAAAATTGTGCGTACGTACTAAATGGATGACCCCTTAGAGAGGAAACCTGCTACATTTTTCCATTAGTAGCAAGGGATCTTTTATATGCACCATCCCACAGACAGGATAGCATATACCACAGCCTTTGATGTACCAGACGTGGTGCACTGGATGGGGCAAGAAATAGCCCAACAGGCTAATGTTTGTAGGACTCGGTTTTTACTTTAATTCGTGATATATATTTTTTCATACGTATTATTGGGAGGTAAAGTCCAGTTTGGGCTACAACAAGCATTAGGACAACAACTGTCACCTTGTAAATACAGACACTGATATTTTAAATAAGAAAATGTATTTAATTTGTATGTTACGTCAATGGTTGTAAATTCAGGACTGTCCCTTTACTATTAGTGTTTCGCGTGGTGATCAGTATATGCCTATACATACGTCGTAACTGTTCCAATTCCCTGTTGAGACTTTCTGACATCAGTCGACTTTGGTTCTCACGAGCCTGGAACTGAGCGGTAACAGTCGCCATTTGTTCTAAAACAGAAAAAGCAAGGTCGAAGGTCAAGTTGTTTAACGTGCACATTCTAATCAAGCTGTTATTTCATTTCATTTCAACTTACTGGGAACACACCTCAGCTATCTGGGCTGTCTGTCCCTCCAAAAAAAGTTTGTTTTGTTTAATGACACCACTGGAGCACATTGATTAATTAATCATTGGCTATTGGATGTCAAACATTTCGTAATTCTGACACGTCGTCATCAGAGGAAACCCGCTACATGTTCTCTAATGCAGCAAGGGATCTTTTATATGCACTTTCACACAGACAGGAAAGCACATACCACGGCCTTTGTCCAGTTGTGGTGCACTGGTTGGAACGAGAAAAGACCCAATTAGTTGAATGGATCCACAGACGTGGTTCGATCCTGCGACGCAAGCACCTCAAGCAATCACTCAACCGACTGAGCTAAATCCTGCCCCAGTCTGTCCAGGACAGGGGTTGCTTGTTATAGAGGTCTGTGGTTGGTGAGAGAGAAATCTGCCCAGGAGTGTGGGTTGCTTGTTATAGAGGTCTGTGGTTGGTGAGAGAGAAATCTGACCAGGACAGTGGGTTGCTTGTTATAGAGGTCTGTGGTTGGTGAGAGAGAAATCTGTCCAGGACAGTGGGTTGCTTGTTATAGAGGTCAGTGGTTGGTGAGAGAGAAATCTGTCCAGGACAGTGGGTTGCTTGTTATAGAGGTCAGTGGTTGGTGAGAGAGAATCTGTTTATAGTTGCCTGACACCTACCCACTGATTCACTGATTCATGATAACATTCATTCGAAATGGATCTTAAAATGTTCAAATGACATTGATAATTTTAATACGCGCAAATCCAGGATTTTTTAATAGAGGTGGCCCAAAACCCGTTTTTGGTTTTGTAAATAGAATTTAAAGGTCCTTGATAGGTAAACAGGATAAGTTTACTGGGTTTTTTTTTTTTAGTGTGTATTCTGCAATATACATGTATATTGTTTGACCAAAAATAGGGGGACCGGGTCCTTTGGGAGTCGCCTGAATCCACGCCTGCAAAACTTAATGGATTCAAAGTGAACAAAATAATTTAAACTACATTTAATTAAAAGGACTGTCCTGAGTTTGCAGCCATTGTAAGATGTTTGTGATAACAGAGCCTTGTTGGTGACTACTATTTCATACTAAATACATTTACTTGTTCAGAATACCAGTGTCTGTATATCGAATGCATTTGCGGTGGTATACTAATGTTTGTAGGACTCAGTTTTTACTTTAATTCATGATATATATTTTTTCGTAGGTATTATTGGGGAGGTAAAGTCCAGTTTGGGCTACTACAAGCATTAAGACAACTGACACCTTGTAAATACAGACACTGATATTTTAAATAAGAAAATGTATTTAATTTGTATGTTACATCATTGAAAATGGCTATATTGGTTGGAAACATTTTACAATGGTCGTAAATTCAGGACTGTCCCTTTAATATTAGTGTTTTGCGCTGTGTTCAGTATATGCCTATACATACGTCGTAACTGTTCTAATTCCCTGTTGAGACTTTCTGACATCAGTCGACTTTGGTTCTCACGAGCCTGGAACTGAGCGGTAACATTCACCATTTGTTCTAAAACAGAAAAAGCAAGGTCGATGTTCAAGTTGTTTAACATGCACATTCTGATCAAGCTGTTATTTCATTTCATTTCAACTTACTGGGAACACACCTCAGCTATCTGGGCTGTCTGTCCCTCCAAAAAAAGTTTGTTTTGTTTAATGACACCACTGGAGCACATTGATTAATTAATCATTGGCTATTGGATGTCAAACATTTCGTAATTCTGACACGTCGTCATCAGAGGAAACCCGCTACATGTTCTCTAATGCAGCAAGGGATCTTTTATATGCACTTTCACACAGACAGGAAAGCACATACCACGGCCTTTGTCCAGTTGTGGTGCACTGGTTGGAACGAGAAAAGACCCAATTAGTTGAATGGATCCACAGACGTGGTTCGATCCTGCGACGCAAGCACCTCAAGCAATCACTCAACCGACTGAGCTAAATCCTGCCCCAGTCTGTCCAGGACAGTGGGTTGCTTGTTATAGAGGTCTGTGGTTGGTGAGAGAGAAATCTGCCCAGGAGTGTGGGTTGCTTGTTATAGAGGTCTGTGGTTGGTGAGAGAGAAATCTGACCAGGACAGTGGGTTGCTTGTTATAGAGGTCTGTGGTTGGTGAGAGAGAAATCTGTCCAGGACAGTGGGTTGCTTGTTATAGAGGTCAGTGGTTGGTGAGAGAGAAATCTGTCCAGGACAGTGGGTTGCTTGTTATAGAGGTCAGTGGTTGGTGAGAGAGAATCTGTTTATAGTTGCCTGACACCTACCCACTGATTCACTGATTCATGATAACATTCATTCGAAATGGATCTTAAAATGTTCAAATGACATTGATAATTTTAATACGCGCAAATCCAGGATTTTTTAATAGAGGTGGCCCAAAACCCGTTTTTGGTTTTGTAAATAGAATTTAAAGGTCCTTGATAGGTAAACAGGATAAGTTTACTGGGTTTTTTTTTTTTAGTGTGTATTCTGCAATATACATGTATATTGTTTGACCAAAAATAGGGGGACCGGGTCCTTTGGGAGTCGCCTGAATCCACGCCTGCAAAACTTAATGGATTCAAAGTGAACAAAATAATTTAAACTACATTTAATTAAAAGGACTGTCCTGAGTTTGCAGCCATTGTAAGATGTTTGTGATAACAGAGCCTTGTTGGTGACTACTATTTCATACTAAATACATTTACTTGTTCAGAATACCAGTGTCTGTATATCGAATGCATTTGCGGTGGTATACTAATGTTTGTAGGACTCAGTTTTTACTTTAATTCATGATATATATTTTTTCGTAGGTATTATTGGGGAGGTAAAGTCCAGTTTGGGCTACTACAAGCATTAAGACAACTGACACCTTGTAAATACAGACACTGATATTTTAAATAAGAAAATGTATTTAATTTGTATGTTACATCATTGAAAATGGCTATATTGGTTGGAAACATTTTACAATGGTCGTAAATTCAGGACTGTCCCTTTAATATTAGTGTTTTGCGCTGTGTTCAGTATATGCCTATACATACGTCGTAACTGTTCTAATTCCCTGTTGAGACTTTCTGACATCAGTCGACTTTGGTTCTCACGAGCCTGGAACTGAGCGGTAACATTCACCATTTGTTCTAAAACAGAAAAAGCAAGGTCGATGTTCAAGTTGTTTAACATGCACATTCTGATCAAGCTGTTATTTCATTTCATTTCAACTTACTGGGAACACACCTCAGCTATCTGGGCTGTCTGTCCCTCCAAAAAAAGTTTGTTTTGTTTAATGACACCACTGGAGCACATTGATTAATTAATCATTGGCTATTGGATGTCAAACATTTCGTAATTCTGACACGTCGTCATCAGAGGAAACCCGCTACATGTTCTCTAATGCAGCAAGGGATCTTTTATATGCACTTTCACACAGACAGGAAAGCACATACCACGGCCTTTGTCCAGTTGTGGTGCACTGGTTGGAACGAGAAAAGACCCAATTAGTTGAATGGATCCACAGACGTGGTTCGATCCTGCGACGCAAGCACCTCAAGCAATCACTCAACCGACTGAGCTAAATCCTGCCCCAGTCTGTCCAGGACAGTGGGTTGCTTGTTATAGAGGTCTGTGGTTGGTGAGAGAGAAATCTGCCCAGGAGTGTGGGTTGCTTGTTATAGAGGTCTGTGGTTGGTGAGAGAGAAATCTGACCAGGACAGTGGGTTGCTTGTTATAGAGGTCTGTGGTTGGTGAGAGAGAAATCTGTCCAGGACAGTGGGTTGCTTGTTATAGAGGTCAGTGGTTGGTGAGAGAGAAATCTGTCCAGGACAGTGGGTTGCTTGTTATAGAGGTCAGTGGTTGGTGAGAGAGAATCTGTTTATAGTTGCCTGACACCTACCCACTGATTCACTGATTCATGATAACATTCATTCGAAATGGATCTTAAAATGTTCAAATGACATTGATAATTTTAATACGCGCAAATCCAGGATTTTTTAATAGAGGTGGCCCAAAACCCGTTTTTGGTTTTGTAAATAGAATTTAAAGGTCCTTGATAGGTAAACAGGATAAGTTTACTGGGTTTTTTTTTTTTAGTGTGTATTCTGCAATATACATGTATATTGTTTGACCAAAAATAGGGGGACCGGGTCCTTTGGGAGTCGCCTGAATCCACGCCTGCAAAACTTAATGGATTCAAAGTGAACAAAATAATTTAAACTACATTTAATTAAAAGGACTGTCCTGAGTTTGCAGCCATTGTAAGATGTTTGTGATAACAGAGCCTTGTTGGTGACTACTATTTCATACTAAATACATTTACTTGTTCAGAATACCAGTGTCTGTATATCGAATGCATTTGCGGTGGTATACTAATGTTTGTAGGACTCAGTTTTTACTTTAATTCATGATATATATTTTTTCGTAGGTATTATTGGGGAGGTAAAGTCCAGTTTGGGCTACTACAAGCATTAAGACAACTGACACCTTGTAAATACAGACACTGATATTTTAAATAAGAAAATGTATTTAATTTGTATGTTACATCATTGAAAATGGCTATATTGGTTGGAAACATTTTACAATGGTCGTAAATTCAGGACTGTCCCTTTAATATTAGTGTTTTGCGCTGTGTTCAGTATATGCCTATACATACGTCGTAACTGTTCTAATTCCCTGTTGAGACTTTCTGACATCAGTCGACTTTGGTTCTCACGAGCCTGGAACTGAGCGGTAACATTCACCATTTGTTCTAAAACAGAAAAAGCAAGGTCGATGTTCAAGTTGTTTAACATGCACATTCTGATCAAGCTGTTATTTCATTTCATTTCAACTTATTTTCGTGCTTATATCCAATTAAGGTTCAGGCACGCTGTCCTGGGCACACACCTCAGCTATCTGGGCTGTTCGTCCATGCAGGACAGTGGGTTAGTTGTTAATTGTTAGTGAAGGAGAAGAGGGTGTAGTGGCCTTACACCTACCCACTGAGTCGTTAAAACCCACTCTGGTTGGGAGCCGGGCTGCGAACCCTGTACCTACCAGCCTTATGTTTGATGGCTTAACCACGACGCCACCAAGGCCGGTCAAGCTGTTATAATGTACGCCTGCCATATAATATAGCGTGCATGCGGCACACATACAGCCACATACACACATATATTAAAAATACATGAACATACATGTATACACACACACAAATAACATACCCGGGTATTCACAAGCTACATGTATAACCAACCCACAGGTGTTGTGAGCATTTTTGTGGAATATTTGATTCGTAAGGGATCGTGGAGGGGTGGCACAATGATAATTTCGACAATAGGATTTGGTGTGCTTAATGGTATAATGATCAGATCAAACAAACAAACAAAAAACAATAAGAAATAGCCACACAAATCAATAAATAAATAAATACAAACATACAATGGCATACGCACAAACACACGCACATACACACGCATGCATGCATATTTACACCGTATACATGAATGTGCTTTGTGTAATGGAAAATAAAGGAAATGTTTTATTTAAAAACGCACTCAACACATTTTATTTACAGTTATATGGTGAAGGACCACACAGATATAGAGAGGAAACCCGCTGCATGTCGCCACTTTATGGGCTACTCTTTTTCGATTAGCAGCAAGGGATGTTTTACATGCACCATCCCACAGACAGGATAGCACATACCACGGCCTTTGATTAACCAGTCGTGGTGCACTGGCTGGAGCGAGAAATAGCCCAATAGGCCCACTGACGGGGATCGATCCCAAACTGACTGTGGATCAAGTGAGCTTTTACCACTGGGCTACGTATCGCCCCGTAATGGAAAAGATGTGGGAATTTGGGAGACATTTGTGTTGGGTAGGCTAGTGGGTTCGGTATGTAGTTAGAACGAACCACCTGCTGAGGCTAAAACCTTTTTCTTACAGTGAAGTATTTGGCTATTCATATAATTGTCCAGAGGTGTCATATAGGTTCATATTCTAACATCTCCCCTCCCCACCCCACCCACCCCACCCCCCGCAAGGCTCAATGGGTAGGTGTAAACCACTTGCACCGACCAGTGATCCATAACTGGTTCAACAAAGGCCATGGTTTGTGCTATCCTGCCTGTGGGAAGTGCAAATAAAAGATCCCTTGCTGCTAATCGGAAAGAGTAGCCCATGTAGTGGCGACAACGGGTTTCCACTCAAAATCTGTGTGGCCCATAACCATATGTCTGACGCCATATAACCATAAATAAAATGTGTTGAGTGTGTCGTTAAATAAAACATTTCTTTCTTTCTTTCTCCCTTTGTTGTTAAACAACTTGTTTTAATCAGTCCCTTTCATTACCAATTTACCTGATTAGTTCCCTTTGTTTTGTTTTTGGGGGGTTTTTTTGTTTTTTTTATAAATAGTTTATTGCCCCAGAAATATGTTATGATAGTGTCTGGGTTGGGGCCCTGATTTCACTACCTTACAAAGTACATAGCAAACAATATACTAATATATAAGAAAGGAGCAGTAACAAAAGTGGAAATAAAAAGAAGATTGAAAAGAGAAAACTTAAAATGAAGTTATTGATATACTTTCAAACTGGCGTCATACTTAAAATTATACACATAACGAAAGTATTAAGTGTCTCAGTTGTGCCTTCTAGAACTTTTAACCATGGTCCCCAATTGTCGTCGAATTCTGTATGTAAAAAGTTTTTATAATATATGTATTTTTCTATTTGTAACTTATCTTTAATAAAATTGTTGATACCAGTTTCATTTAGTGTACTCTTTAGTAATTTTGATTTGTATATGTAATATTTTACGTCAACAATTAACCAGTTTACAAATGTATGTTTACTACCGGGTATTTATAATTCCAAATAAAACTGTGTTCCTATTCAACTGGGTATAATCACCTTTTTGTAATAACCATTTTTCTATAATACTCCAGAGTTCAACGACTTTAGGACAGTCATAAAATAGATGCTGTAGTGTTTCTGGTTCATGTGAACAAAAGTTACATATACTAGAATCAATCAGTTTTATTTTATGTAAAAAGGTATTTGTTAATATAATTCTATGTAAAATCTGGTATTGAAACCACAACAGTGTTGTGTCTTTTAAAGAGCAAAATGGTAAACTATAATATTTCTCCCATAATGAAGAGGTAAAATCACACCCTTCTGCTGAATATTTCATTTGTGATGTAGGAACTATAGATGATTTATTTAGTAGTTTGTAAAAGATTTTATTTCCCAATTGGTCTTTTAGAAAAAAAATAATTTTCGATGGAAATATTGGATTGTTGCCTAAATTGAATGTTTGGTTATTTGTATTTATTTTATCACGCATAAAGGATTTGACAGCCGTTAATAACGAGGTATATTCTAAAAAAATTGACCTTATGTTATATTTTGCTTTGAAGGTATCAAAGTTCATGTATCGTCCTTCGTCATCTAATAAATCTTGTATAAATAATATACCTTTTTCAATGTAGTGTTTATAAAATATAGTTTTTTTGTCTATTAATATGTTATTATTATACCAAATATTAGAACTTAACAAATCATCATTATTAAAGCAGCGTTTATGATGAAGTATTAGCCAGCTATTTAATACATCTTTCCAAAACAAATTATGTATGTTCCTTTTCTTAATTTGAATAAAATTATCCCCATATATTATTAATTGTTTAGTTGTTAAGCCTGTTACAGATTGAAAGAGAGTTGTCCAATTGGATTGTGATAGAAATAATCTTCTTATCCAAGTCAATTTCAGTGCTGTTGTAAAATTTACAACGTCTAACATTTTAATACCCCAAAACTGGTAATCTTGTATTAAAACTTCACGTTTGATTTTTATTAAAGGGACACGCCCTAGTTGTTAACCATTACGCCGTTGTTTTTCGCTATTAAACCCATTTTTTCACAAATAAAATTGCACTTTACTTACCGTTTATTATTTAGAATATACATTTCCATTCACCTGAAGTGTGTTTTGGTAATCCTGGTAATCCTGGTGTTTGTAATACCACAAAATGCATTTTTCGTATTTCATAAAATGCCACGGGCCTCTGAGAAAAAAAAGTTGAGCAGACAAGGTCTAATCTATTTTTAGAGGGGATATTCCCATTTCAATGTCACAGACGTTGGTATACCACGTGACCGTTATCATTTTGGTTCGGTTTGTTTTCTCGTGCACGGTTCGCGCAATCAACATCCGATTTGTTGTCGTTTGCTTGTTGTTCATTTGTGAGATTTTTCTTCACAGTTCGTGAACATTTTCAGTAACACTAAAGTTCAGACAAGTAAGTATATCAATACAAAACGTTACAAACCCTTAAAACCAATAATTTTGCTAAGTCTTACGATATCTGGAGAGGGGATACAACCAGGACAGAACAGTTGGAATATGTCCAGGAGAGGTGAAAGGAACGCACCCCAAGTCTGTGCGCACTCTGTGAAATTTGTCGTGACGTAGGCATTGTTGTGCTTCGAGCGACATCTACCGGTGACATCAGAATACTAACTTTCAAAATTATTTCAAGCAATTGGGACATGGGGATTCCCATGGTATTTATTGATATAAAACCTGCTTTTTCACTCCATTTGATAAAAACGTGATCTAAGTGTGTTACAGGTTTGTAGATTAACCAAATTATAATTTATTTTTGCTGGATGGAACTAGGGCGTGCGGCTTTAATAAATGTGTTATTTTGGAAATTATGAGAGTTTTTACAACAACAATTCTGCCCATAACTGTACGTTTTCTCGTTAACCACTGTTTTATCGTGTTTTTTATTTCAAGTATTTTTGGTTCAATATTTTGCAAAATCATTTCGTCCAAGTTAAGCAAACATTTTACACCTAATAAAGTGAAGTGTTCTTCTCGCCATTGTAGCTTCCACTTTGCTGGATGGAAAACCTCCTTTGAAAACGTTTTACTTCCTATCCATATAATTTAAGACTTAGAATAGTTTATTTTCAAGCCAGAAACGTCTGCATATATATCTAATATTTTTATACTGTCATTCAGGTGATCCATCTAAAATAAAGGTTGTATCATCTGCATATTGAGATATAATATAACTTTCCCCGTTTATATCTATACCTTTAACGTCTTTAGAGTTTCTAATTAGTATTGCTAATATTTCGGAGCATATTATGAAGATATAAGGGGATAGCGGATCACCTTGTCTACATCCTCTTTCTAGATTAAAACTCTGTGATAAAAATCCAATTTGTAATATTCTGGACACTGAGTTATTATAAAAAGTTTTTATCCAATTTTTTATTGAAGATTTAAAGTTAAAGATATCTAAAGATTGTTCAATAAAACGCCAGGAGACTGAATCAAATGCTTTCTCGAAATCCACTAATACTAACATCCCTGGTATTTTATGGTATTCAGTATATTGCATTATATCATAAATTAATCGTATATTTTCACCTATAAACCTGCCTTTAATAAAACCAGTTTGATCGTTTGCTATAATTTTATCTAATACTTTTTTCAATCTATTCGCAATGCACCCAGAAGCAATTTTATATATACAATTTAGCAAAGTAATAGGTCGCCAGTTTTTCAAAAACTGCATTGGTTTATTGGCTTTTGGTATACAGGTAATGATTCCTAATTTTTGTGTACTAGACATTTCTTTTATGCTGTAGCTATAGTTAATAGACCTAATTATAAAATTACCTAAATTTATCCCAAAAAAACTTAAAGAATTCTGCCGTAAAACCATTTCAGCCAGGACTTTTATTATTTTTCATATTTTTTAGAAGTTCTAAGGCTTCGTTGTAGGTTATTTCCCCTTTTAATTCTTCTGCTTCTGTATCTGTTAATTTATTTACCTTAATGTTATTAATAGTTGTGTTATTTTCATTTGCTAAAGGGCGCTTTTTGAATACAACTTTTCATAAAAAGTTTTAGTTTCCTCTAAAAATTTATTTTGTTCAGTTACTATACTGCCGTCATCAAGTTCTATTCTGGAAATGAGTTTACTGTGATAATTTCTGGATTCCAAACTACAAAAATATTTAGTGGGTTTCTCCCCTTCTTCTATCCATTTTGCCCTAGATCTAATGAAATTACATTTTAACTTATTCCTACGCATTTCTATTAATTCATTACGTTTTGCTTCTAATAAATCTGAAGTTATATTATTTTCATCTTCTTCGAGTATTTTTATTTCCTCACAAATTTTTGTTTCTAATATATTTTCGGTTTTTTTCTTAAATGAGGAATATGAAATAGTTTTCCCCTAATTTCCATTAATAGAACTTCTAGAAAAAGTTGATCATTAATCGTAAACTGGATATTCTCATTAGGAATTTGACCTAGGTTTTCTATGTTATATACAGGAATTGCGTATTGACATTTAACATTTTCAATTATCTCTTTAATGGAGTTGACGTACGTTTTATCCTTAAGTAAGGAGTTATTAAATTTCCTCAGCCCCTTACCTCTTTTACAATGATGTACCTTTAAATAAAGTATCACTCCGGAATGGTCAGATCTATAACTGCTCTCAATCGATATTTTATTTACAAGTGATATTAAATTTTCTGATAGGAGAAAAAAAATCTAATCTAGCTTGTTTAATAGGATTTTTTTTAGTCCACGTATATTTTTTTTAATTCGGGTAAAGTTCGTGAAATGGATCTACGAAACTAAATTTCTCAGTTTTCTAAAATTAGATCTCTAGCTTTGGGATTATTAATATGTAAGTAGTTTGTTGTATCTAAATCAGGGTTAATTATCAAGTTGAAGTTACCACATATAACATATTTTTCATTTTCAAATTCTTCTAATGAGTTAAAAATGTTCTCATAAAATTGTGGTTTATCCCCATTCGGTCCGTAAATATTAATCAGTGTAATCTTCTCCCCTTCTATTGTTATATCAAGAATTATATAATTACCCGAATTATCAGTTTTTATTTTATGCAGTTTATATTCAAAATTATTATTGAATAGTATTGCTACACCCCGTGAATTACTAGAATGTGAATTGAATAAACATTTATATCCCCACTGTGCTTGAATATAGGGTTCTAATTCATGTGTAAAATGTGTATCTTGTAGACAATATATGTTAATATTTTTTTGTTTCAGATAGTTTAATACGTCCTTTCTTTTTTCTGGATCACCCAATCCCTGGCAGTTAACTGTTAAAATTTGTATATCAGCCATTATCATATATTCCACATATAGTTTAACATAAACGGTCACTGTTACATAAAATTGCAGTTTGCAAATAAAAGTAAGAGAAAGTATGATTCTAATTTTTTTTTAAATAAGAAAAAACAGAGAGAATGAATTAGTGTATAAAATATGCACTGTTGTCTCCCTGTGTCAAAATGAAAAGCACGGCACAATTTTTAAAATGCAGACATCGTTTCTTTAAACTGATTTAAATGTTGGGGGGGAGGGGCAAAACAGCTTTAAGCTTTCCTACGTTAGTAATATCATTAATGAGATAACAGTGGTGGTGGTGGTAGTAATAGTAGTAGTTGAAGTAGTAATAATAATAGCAACAGTAGCCACAGCAGCAGCTGTAGTAGTAGTAGTATCAATGATGATGATAAAACCAATAATAACTGCAGTAATAGCAAAATCAGTAATAATAATAATATCCAAACTACCACTTAAGTTAAATTAAATTAAATTAATACCATACTACTGCTATAAATAATTTGTCCACTATGACAGTCACCACTATTTAAATCAGTACAATAAACAATTAATCAATGACATCGTCCGATAGCCTGACTTTCAGTTTTTCTCTCATTGTCTTGCGTAATCGTATCACTTTCAGCTTGGTGTCCGAGTAGAAAAATTTCACAATCACGGGTCGTGGCTGTGTCTTGTCGTGTCCTGGTAGCCTGTGAATTGCCTGGATGTCATTTGGATCAATGTCCTCCCCAACGCTTTTTAACATGTCAACAAACCTGTCCAAGACATTTTCCCCTTTTTCCTCTGGCATATCAAAGATCTTTATGTTTCGTTTTCGAGAATATTCCCTTTGTTTATTTAGCTTGTGTTGTTTTATATTCTGTTCTCTTATAGCCAGTCTGTTTCTAACTTCATTTCATTTGTGTTTTATTCCCCTAAGGAAGTTTAAAAAAAAAAAATGAACAATTGGGATTTTAAGATTTTTAAGACAATTTTAATATATAATTTGTTTACCTTTGAGTAATTCAAGTTCTCTTCCTTTGTTGGCCATCTCGAGCTTCATGGTTTGACCGTCTAACGTCAGTTCTGTAATTCGCTGATCCGCTGCGTTTAGTTGTGCTATATAGAAAGACATACAACTAAAGGCATCATATAGATTAGATTGGGTGCAGTGCGTGTTTGCGGTCCAATTTTTGCGGCTTGCGTTTTCTGCATATAAACCATATACGATTATTTGATTGCGGCTGGCCGCATGCGTTTTGCTGAAGCACACATCACATTCATCAAGTCTAGATGCTCTCATTGAAACTAATGTATGTCTTGTTCCTTTTTTTTTCTTTTCTGTTTTATTTATCCGGACCGCACATACACACCGCATCCAGTACATATGCACCTTTACTATTAATTCATGACGTTCAACCCAATACGATTCTAGTGGTGGATTTGCACGTGTGTGGGTGGGATTAACTCAACGGTTTACCGAGTGGAAGCAGTATATATATAGGTCTTATCTCCACATAGCGGCAGGACGTAGCCCAGTGGTAAAGTGTTTGATTGATGCGCGGTCGGTTTGGGATCGATCCCCATCGGTGGGCCAGTTGGGCTATTTCTTGTTCCAGCCAGTGTACCACAACTGGTATATCAAAGGACGTGGTATGTGTTATCCTGTCTGTGGGATATGGTGCATATAAAAGATCCTTTGCTACTAATGGAAAAAATGTAGCAGGTTTCCTCTCTATGACTGTCAAAATGACCATATGTTTGACATCCAATAGCCGATGATTAATAAATCAATGTGCTCTAGTGGTGTCATTAAACAAAACAAACTTCTATCTCCACATAATTTCGTATGTAAGAACCAAAATAGACACCCGGTATATATATTAGAAAGTAAATTGAAAACTCAGCTACTACAAACACTAGGATGACCAAAAATACATATTGAATATAAAAACACTGATATTCTAAGCTACAAAATGGTGGCATTGTGGTTAGGCTGGTAGATACAGGATTCGCAGCCCGGTACCAGCTCTTACTCAGAGTGAGTTTTAACGACTCAATGGGTAGGTGTAAGGCCACTACACTCTCGTCTCTCTCACTAACCACAAACTCATTGTCCTGGACAGACAGCCCAGATCTAGATAGCCAAGTTGTGTGCCCAGGACAGCGTGATTGAACCTTAATTGGATATAAGCATGAAAATAAGTTGAAATGAAATGTATTTTAACACCAATTTAACACATTAAAGGGACTGCCCTGAGTTTACAACTTAAGACTATAATGTCAGTATCTCTATAAAGAAGGTGTTTATATATTAATTGGTGTCATGCTAATGTTTGTAGAAGCCAAAACCAGATTTTACCTTTCGATTATTTTGTACGTACAAACAAAATATAATGTATCTGGTAGAAAATCAACAGTGACTGCTACTAACACCAGCACAAGACTGCAAACACATTGGATATACAGACACTGGTATTATTCTAAATAAGAAAATATATTTAATATGTATTCACCTAAACAAGACTGTTAGTCGAACATATCTTACAATGGCTGCAAACTCAGGACTGTCCCTTTAAAACGGATTTATTAGTTGGAAACCGGCACAGGTGGTGTCGTGGTTAAGCCATCGGACATAAGGCTGGTAGGTACAGGGTTCGCAGCCCGGTACCGGCTTCCACCCAGAACTAGTTTTAACGACTTAATGGGTAGGTTTAAGATCACTACATCCTCTTGTCTCTCACTAACAACTAAAAAATAAACCAATGTCCTGGACAGACAGCCCAGATAGCTGAGGTGTTTGCCCAGGACAGTGTGCTTGAACCTTAATTGGATGTAAGCAATGATGAATAAGTAATAATGAATTGAAATGAAAATGAAATTAGTTTGAAACATCTGAAAATGACAGCAAACACCCTTTAAATATTTATTGTATTTAAATATTTACTTTATTTAAATATTCACTTTATTTAAATATTCACTTTGGCTTTTATATAAATATTCACTTTGTATTTTCAGTGTTTTCATTTCCGACTTCTTTAAAGTTTTAATATCTTGTTTAACCTCTTCCACTGTAGACAAGCAGCTTAAATAGTTGATATGTATGCACTTGAATTGACCGTGTGCTTATACCATAATTTGATAGCAGAATGAATAAATGAAAATGAAAAACAATACACTGCATTTATTTCTACCTTTGGTGCGCTCAAATTCTCTTTGTTTCCAGTCAATTGGTTGATTGGTCTCATGCAGATTGGCTGTGTAATATAAAACCATAGTTTAGTATATGGTTAGTTCAGAAGAAGTTTGTTTTGTTTGATGACATCACTAGAGCACATTTATTTATTAATCATCGGCTATTGGATGTCAAACATATGGACATTTTGACACAGTCATAGAGAGGAAACCCGCTACATCTTTTATATGCACCATCCCACAGACAGAATAGCACATACCACGGCCTTTGATATACCAGTCGACGTGCACTGGGTAGGACGAGAAATAGCCCAATGGGACCACCAACGGGGATCGACCCTAGACTGATCGCTCATCAGGTGTGTGTGTTAGTTCAGTAAATTAACAAATATTGTTAGAATTAAGATGTTTCAAGAATCTCTACCCAGTACCTTTTTTCAGTTTTCACACATCTGTTTGCCATTTGACCCACGTTCTCATTATACAATTAAGGCTGGGACGTAGCCCAGTGGTAAAGCACTCGCTTGATGCACAGTCGGTTTGGGATGGATCTCCATCTACATGTATGCCATAGATTCTATGGGCCCACTGGGTTATTTCTTATTCCAGCCAGTGCACCACGATTGGTATATCAAAAGCCGTACATGGTATGTGCTATCCTGTTTGTGGGATGGTGCATATAAAAAGATACCCTAAATTGCTACTAATGGGAAAATGTAGCGGGTTTCCTCTCAAAGACTATATGTCAATATTACCAAATGTTTGACATCCAATAGCCGATGATTAAGTTGTAAAATACAGTTCGAAAAATACACAAATCACTTGTTTTTGTCATTTCGGTGACACATTTTTAACACTAACATAATTTTCTGTGTGAAATAACTAGGCCTACTGCTAATTTCCATATTTAAGTAAAGTTACAAAAGTTTAGGAATTTGCTTCCTGGTATACGTTCAGTCTATGTTTTAAAGATAGATATCACAGTATTCAATAAATCAGCTAAATTAAGCCCAAAATCTGGGTAATAGAACTTTGCTATGAATATCGTGTTGGTACAAAAACGCTACACCACTGATTAAACCACCCACCCCAATCCTTTTTATCTAGCTATTTCATTTATATAACAGTGTGGAGTATATCCTCAAATACGGGTAAACATTATTGAGCTATAATATGTATTTGGGCAAGAATGTGCTAAACTAAGACCTTTTTACCATGTATTTCCATTATTCTAGCCACAAAATTAGTTGTTGTAATCTGTATAAAAATGCATAGTCATTCGTTTGCAATCTTATATAGCTGTTGGCAGTAATGCTAATATGAATAAATGCTGTTTTCCAGATTCGAGCATTTAAGTTTAATTCGATCAGGCAAAAACCAGCCTGCCCTGCTACAAAAATGAGAGCCCGTATGCCTATTCATATAATTGAGTATATTTTTTAATATTTAAGTAAAAAAAAACATACTGAGGAAACTTGTATGGTGTATCAATGTAAAATAGTTGATATGTCTGGTGATAGCTAAAACATACGAGTCTATTAAAAATGTAGTTGTGTTAGTGTTCTGCATTAGTTATTAACGTGCTATGATCAGAAATCAAGACTGTACCTTTAAATTTAATTGTTTAAAAAATGTATATTATTTTATCACAATATATTATATCTTGAGGCATTGCAAACAAGTCTGGAAAACAAATGTTCATATATCCTAATTTCAAGGGCCATAACCCTGCCAAAAATGGGTAAATCGCTATTAAGGTTAACGCTGATCTGTAACAGCACATGATAAAGCTACACACAAACTGACAGTTCAGTATATCAAGGCATTTTGAAAAAACATCCAGAAAACTATATATCAGGGACAGACGGACGGACAGACAGACCGAAACCAATAGTCTTGTCCGGTTGGACGAGTAGGGAATTAATAAATATGTGGTAATTTGTGAGATTGTTGTAGAAAAGTATAATATTATACTATAATACATCAATTATGTGTAATGGGTTACTCTTACTAAATGAAACCTATTACAGTTTCATATTAAAAAGGCATATTACAAAAAATAATAATAATAATTTAAAAAATGGAATATTAAAAATATTAGATTAGGCTAAAAAAAAACACCCAACAACATATGAATGGTTTCAGTTACCCGACTTACCCGACCGACCCTAATTATTTTTTCTCCATTTTTGCAGTGAGAGAATTATGCATCATTTGTTTGAAATGTGACCTTATACTGCTCTTTGTCAAGCTCAGTTTGACAAATTTTAGGATTAAATTTATTTGTTTTTTAAACTTATAGCCTACCTACATGTATCTACCTACCCTATTTTTTACATATTTACCTGACCTTATCATAAATGTATTATTTTTTACAAATCCATATTTTCTCATACATTCTTTACTACATAGTTCATCCGTTAAACTGGATATTATCATAGCATTTAGACTGTGTTTTCTGTAATTCAATATTTTTCGGGCTGAGGTGTCGTTAAACATTCATTCATTCATTCAAAAGTACATTCATTCATTCATTCATTCATTCTGTAATTCATTCAGTCTGTAATTCAAGTGAGATTAGTGATGAGCAGATACGACGTTTTGAATGTGATAACTCTTTATACTTCGGATTCATTGTACATGTATATTAATATCTTCTTTTTCTCCAATGTCCAGAGCATTGTATATATTAGAATGCAACAATTAATTCATGTTCTGATTAATACACTTATTAACTATTATGTAAATGAACTGTGCTAAATGTGTATTAAAAATGTTCACAAGATGATGGAGAACTCTCTGTAAAAATTAATTTCTAATAGTTTTAATAATATATACTTTCTTAAATGCTCCTTATTTGTTTCACTGCTGTTGTATATAACTACTGGTATCATTTCATTTAAATTCATAAACGCAAACCATCATCATTTTACTGTACCAGCTTAGCAATGCTACAATTATAAATGTAGGCCTACACGTATACACGTACATGTATATATGTAACTTCTTGTGTCTGAAAACTACAAGGAAACTTAAAGTTATGAACACTAAAAAGACAATATTTACCTTTATTTTCTTCTACACTGGTGTACACTTCTGTCAACTTGGCATTCAGTTCATCTACAGTGCCTTTGAGCTTGACTAATTCTGATTCCTGTAGCATTCTTTGTACCTCTTCAAGGGAACCTTTAGCTTCGTTTAATTCTTTATCAAGAGTATCCTTGCAGGAGTTCAACTGATCAATTGTTTCAGTTTGTTGAGCTAAACATTTCTTTAGTGATACATTTTCATTTTCCACTTCTGTTCGGCAACTCTGCATTCTGGATAAATCTTCACCAACGTTCTCCTTTTCTACCTGCAAATGTTCATTTCTCTCTCTTTCTTGGGCCAAACATTTCTCCATTTCCGAGCATTCATTCTGGACCTGTGTCAGGTCATACTGGACTCTAGAGAAATCTTTGTCCAACTTCTCTTTGTATGACTTCAGCTGATCAATTGTCTCACTTTGTTGAGCTAAACATTTCTTTAGTGTTACATTTTCCCTTTCCACCTCTGTCAGGCAACTCTGCATTCTGGAGAAATCTTCACCAACATTCTCCTTGTCTACCTGCAAATGTTCATTTCTTTCTCTTTCTTGGGCCAAACATTTCTCCATTTCCAAGCATTCATTCTGGACCTGTGTCAGGTCATACTGGACTCTAGAGAAATCTTCATCCAGCTTCTCTTTGTATGACTCCAGCTGATCAATTGTCTTACTTTGTTCAGCCAAACATTTTTTCAGTACCTCGTCCCCACGCATCCTGTTCCGGCTAGGGGCTTTCTGCTGGATACTGGACATGCTGCTGATAAGATGTACATTTTGACTTTGAAATTGTGCAACTTTCTTTGAAACAAAGTCAAAGTCTTTCTTTAAGGAAACTATATGTTCCTTCAAAAGTGTAATTTTCAAATTTCCCCTTTCGTCTTGTATTCTTGAGCTTTGTTGATTGCTCTGTTTAGATTCAAGATCTGTCAATTCTCTCCCTCTCTGTCCTTTTGCCATGTTTTCACTTTCACCTTCCCTCGACGAGGTCTCTGCATGGACTATTAAGAAAATAATATTTTACAAATGACCAGGGTTATTTGAAATTATATGACACAATGCAGTGGCAGATCCAAGATGGTCCCAGGGGCCCAGACCCCATGCATCCCCACACACCCCGCACCCCCACACACCCTGCACTCTGTTGGAAACTTTGTCCACATACATTTCATTGGGGCACCCCTAAATGGATTTTCTGGATCCACCACTGCTATGGATTTAAAACAGAAATGAAAGGAATGGGAAAATATGATTAAAGACAATTCCGGTTATTTGGTGTTGGAAATAGGTTAGTGAAATAAAATCATCACAAAAAACTATATTATTTGATAAAAACACACAATTAACATAACTCAAACCAGATTACTTTAGTTAGACCAGCTTCAGAATGAGCTAAGTGCCACCCGGAAAGAACATTATGTAGACCTACTTTTTTGTAGTCCTCATCATACACGTTAACAAAAAGGTTTTGGTAAACGGGCTTCTGGTGGTGGGTGTGACAAATATGGGGGTCAAAGTAGGGCCCTCTCCCCCCCCCCCCCCCCTCCCAAAACCAGGGTCAACTACTAATAGTACTATTGGGAGAGCAGATAATTAGGAGAACTTGGCACAGATGATCTCTCCATGGGCTGCCATACTGTCCTACAAATGCTCATTATTTAGATATATTTTAATAGAGTTTTTCAATATTAGTCATTTTGTATTATTTTATATGTTAAAAAACATGCTGAACCTAGCGTCTGATATGTAAAAAAAAGGCTTCTGGTGGCACATGTAGGAGTGGCAAATATTGGGGGTCATTATATGGCAACCTCCCCAAAACATGGGCACCTACTACTAGGACTATTGGCAGAGCAGATAACTGAAATAATGTTCCAAATGGTAATACAACCTCCCCAAAACATGGGCACCTACTATTAGGACTACTGGCAGAGCAGATAACTGAAATGTTTCAAATGGTAATACAAGCATGCAACTTTGCACATCAAAGAAGGAAATGTTTTATTTAATGACACACTCAACACATTTCATTTATAGTTATATGGTGTCAGACATATGGTTAAGGACCACACAGATATTGAGAGAAGAAATGCGTTGTCACCATTTTGTGGGCTACTCTTTTCGATTAGCAGCAAGGGATGTTTTATATGCACCATCCCACAGACAGGATAGTACATACCACAGCCTTTGTTACACCAGTTGTGGAGCACTGGATGGAACAAGAAATAGCCCAATGGGTCCACCGACAGGGATCGATCCTAGACCGACCGCGCATCAAGTGAACACAGAAACTTTGCACAGATGATCTCTTTAAGGAGTTCTTCAAGTTCAACTTGAAATGTCAATATTGTGATAATTTGTTAAGATAGCCGCCAATAAAACCTTTGTCCGATTTTAGCCATATCGGTAACTTTTTATATACTAGTATTTAAAAGCGTGCTGAAAGTAGTTCTGATGTTTAAAATACTATCAGAATTAATGTTTTTATTCAAAATGCTGCCATATTTGCAGCAAACAGTCTTCAGCTACAATAGAAGAACATAAGCTGGTAACAGTATCATGGAGATCAATCAATACCTTTTTTTGTCAACAGCCTATTTAATTTGTCTCTTAATTAGCTCATAATATCATTGATTTACCTTTCAGAATTTGTACCTAGTTGTACATGCCAATACATTTGACATTTTAATGTTTATAGTTTCTAAAATAAAGAAGATATTTGGTACTATTTTTACAACAAATTTAAAAAATAAATAAACAAGGCTACATACACTATTCACAAATCCTTATTATCACAACTATCTCTGTAATAATGCTTCCTTCATCCACGATTTCTTGTCTGCCTCGTGTTTGCATTGGTGGTGGGTGTAGTGTATGCAGAGCATGATAGATGCACCCAACCCCGCATGCTATATCTTGTTTGACCTGTGATTATTTTTATTGGAACATATGTACAGGTACTACCAATATAGCCTGGTTTAGCATTGGCAATTGTTTTGCCATGGCCTTAAAACGTACATGGTAGATGACAGCCATATAACTTAGAGAAAAGTTTGGTATTGTCAGCTTGGGTTGTGTTCACCCTCAATTCAGTATTCAGGCCAGGTAATCGTTCAATAGTAAGCTCATCTATTGTTTCTTTTGTTACCTGGTGTTCTCTGGAGTCAGAGACTTTGAAATATTCAAGCAAGACAGAGGTGTTTTTCTGCATTGCAAGTTTTATAGTTGATCAAGTTCTGCACAGCACAATTATTAACAAGACAGGTAAATATAAATATATATTTTAAGATATAACCATATGTTTTAAGTAGTAAAATAGATTAGTGTATGTATATTTTATGATAAACCTTAAATTAGAAGTTGATTAAACTTATTCTATAGCGAATGGGTTAAAGCTGCAGGCCCTAGTTCCACCCAGCGAAAATAAATTATAATTTTGGTTAATCTACAAACCTGTAACACACTTAGATCAAGTTTTTATCAAATGGAGTGAAAAAGCAGGTTTTATATCGATAAATACCATGGGAATCCCCATGTCCAAATTGCTTGAAATAATTTTGAAAGTTAGTATTCTGATGTTACCGGTAGATGTCGCTTGAAGCACAACAATGCCTACGTCACGACAAATTTCATAGAGTGCGCACAGACTTGGGGTGCGTTCCTTTCACCTCTCCTGGACATATTCCAACTGTTCTGTCCTGGTTGTATCCCCTCTCCAGATATCGTAAGACTTAGCAAAAGTATTGGTTTTAAGGGTTTGTAACGTTTTGTATTGAGATACTTACTTGTCTGAACTTTATTGTTAATAAAGATGTTCACAAACTGTGAAGAAAAATCTCACAAATGAACAACAAGCAAACGACAACAAATCGGATGTTGATTGCGCGAACCGTGCACGAGAAAACAAACCGAACCAAAATGATAACGGTCACGTGGTATACCAACGTCTGTGACATTGAAATGGGAATATCCCCTCTAAAAATAGATTAGACCTTGTCTGCTCAACGTTTTTTTCTCGGAGGCCCGTGGCTTTTTATGAAATACGAAAAATGCATTTTGTGGTATTACAAACACCAGGATTACCAAAAAACACTTCAGGTGAATGGAAATGTATATTCTAAATAATAAACGGTAAGTAAAGTGCAATTTTATTTGTGAAAAAATGGGTTTAATAGCGAAAAACAACGGCGTAATGGTTAACAACTAGAGCGTGTCCCTTTAAAGTAGTGTTTAATAATGTTTATAATTACACAGAGATATTTGTCTTCTAAGACGAATATTTGATTAGGTTTCATAATAATAAAATTAAGTAAATAACTAAATCAGTTATTAATCTATTTTATTATTAAGTTTATATATGAATATATTCTATGTGTATATTTTATGATCACCTATTTATAAGTGGTATTTTGTTGACAGGTTATCAATGGTGTAACTCAACCAGCATCATTATTCAAACGACCTGACCCACAGTCAGTAGGTTAAATATTTACTTATATATGTATATGATGTTTATGATTATGTGTGCTAAAAAATACACAGGAGTGTTTATTTGTGTAATTAGTTTATAACGTGCTTAGCACATGCTTATAGCAACGATGTGATAATTAAATTAACCTTTGAATTGTAATTATATTTGATTTGAGTCTGAATTGAAATGTCTGTGTTAAATGTACATTAGTAATACAATAATGAAGTAATTTGTACTTAACCTGGAAAATGTAACTGATTTTATGTCCTTTTGTTATTCCAGGGTCGTTACATATATATACATGTGTTGATGTATGTTTTATAAACATCGGGATCTTCACATCCCTCCAGGTGATCCCTGAATAAAGACCTTAAACCCTAGCTGAAGGCTTCTGTGCTATTTAGAACCTTCGGTAACACTGGTACACCAGAAACCAATGTAGCAAGACATTCCTCGTCAAGAACTTGCTTTCACAACTTGTTTGTTTTTTTGTTGATGGAAAGAGACTTTGACATCAATTCACTTCATCCATTGATTAATGATTAAATTAGATCTGGTTATTTCACTATGTATACTCCTGTGCAATCAAAAGTCTTATATTATGGTCGGATATGTGCCAAAAGAGCATGTTTGTTAACAGCGGGTTTCCTCTTTAAATATCTGTGTAGCCCTTCATCATATCTCCGACTCCATATAACCATAAATAAAATGTGTTTAGTGTGTCATTAAATAAAATATTTTCTTCCTTCCTGACTGTAAAAGAGCTAGACGGGTATTTGGAAGGCTATATGACGCTCTCATTAATTAGAGCATCATAACCTTCCAAATGTCCATCTACAGTCACAAAAAGATAGAAATGTTTTATTTAACGACGCATGGGCTACTCTTTTCGATTAGCAGCAAGGGATTTTACATTAAAAAGTTATTTATTTATTTATAAAAAAAAACAACAAAACTAAAACAGTCTTCAGTTTTACATTACAAATTATTTATTTTATAAAATAAAACATGTTTTTAAGGCATTCGTAATTCACACGAAACATGTCGTATACCCTCAGGATAATTCGGATGTTTTCAAATTATTTTTTAAATCACTGGCAGGATTCTGCAAGTAAGGTTTTGATTGGTGGACATGAGCTCCAACTGGCTGGTGTTAGATCCACATGTAAATAGTGGAGCTAATTTTAATTAGATTGGTTGGGAGTTCTAGTCGAGCGATACAAAATTTTCGCGTAAGATTTCGAACGACATGAAGCGCCAACGACTTGCCACGTCGTTGACGTCCGCGTGTTACAACGCGTGGTCAAGACCTCTATATCATGAACACGCATTTGTGCAATCGCCTTTCCAAACTGCCACTGCTACTGCTGCTAACACACCTGGGCTTCATAATAACCGAATCAGTGGGCAAACTGTTCGTAATCGTCTGCGGGAGAACGGTTTACATGCACGACGTCCTTACGTCGGATGCGTTTTAATGCAACGTCATCGTCTAAATCGTCTTAATTGGGCACGTGTACACACTCGTTGGATACGGCGATGCTGGAATACCGTTCTTTTTTCGATGAATCCAGATTTTCTTTACAACGTGGTGATGGCAGGGTGCGCGTCTACCGTAGGAGAGAAATGAACGCTATGCTGACTGTTGTGTTCTTGAACGAAATCGTTTCGGAGGTGGGGGTTGTGTCATGGTCTGGGCAGCCATTGCCCATGGTTATCGTTCACCACTAGTCGTCATTGATGGCAATTTAAATGCTCAACGTTACCGCGATGACATTCTCCCTCATCACGTCATTCCTCTGTTCCATAACAACGCCAACATCTCGATTTTTTAGCATGATAATGCCACCTCTCATACAGCTGGAGACACTGTAAATTTTCTTAGGACAAATAACATTGATTTCATTGATGACTGGCCCGCTAAAAGTCCTGATCTCAACCCCATCGAGCATGTCTGGGATAGTCTGGACAGACGACTGAGGCGTCGTGCCCAACCCACCCGCTAACGTCAACGAACTTCGTCAAGCCCTCATTCAGGAATGGGAACAATATTCCACAGGCAGAAATCAACACTTTAGTCAATTCTTTGCGCCTGCGATGCACTGCAGTGGTCAATTCAAGAGGTGGGTCATACCCGTTATTAAGTGGGTGTTTTTATTTTTAACCCCTATCACACTTGGTCTAAAAATTCTCCCAGTTTCTGTTAACCTATAGCCATGATTTGTGCACCAAAACGATGCATCATGGAAAACTCTTTAAAAGGCATATATAACAATTATTTCCCCCGGTTGTTTTCATCAAGGTTATGTTCAAGCAAAGTTAGCGGAAGTTTTATTTTTTGTTCAGTATATATATATATATATATATATATAACTATAGGCCTACTAAGGTCATTAAATCTGCATAGGCACAAAGGCAACAAACAACAAAGTTTGTTTGGTTTAACGACACCACTAAAGCACACTGATTAATCAATCGGCGGCTATTAGATGTCAAAAGGCACAAAGGCGTACATATATCTATAATTATAACAGAGGTCATAAATCTGCATAGGTACAAAGGCGTAAATATAACCAAAAGAAAAAAATATTAAATTAAGACTGATACTGAAATCCGCCCGTGATGTCAGTAACTGGGTAGGAACCAAAAACAATCAGATCCACAAAATTCTGTGAATTGGCGAAGCCGTTCTAATATCGTCTCAGTATGTATACATGTATTATGACCCGGCATAAAATTGAGAACATTTCCGTCTCAGTTTTTTGCTATATGACCGCATCTGGCTGTACGGAGTACCGGTCCGAACAGGTGGTTCATTAAACCGATTCACTCCGGCTGTCACTTGCGCTATATACCCATGCCCATAAAGGTCGATGCACAATATTACAAAATAACATGGGCAAAATACTGCCAGGAGGCTTACCATTAAATATACATATTGTTTTAATTCTAATCACCATTACCTAGAAGTGAATATGTGCACCATAACATGTGTCCCAATTAGGGAACTATAGTGGACCGTTCATCAATGAACTCTCACCCGGAAGTGATCTGTGTAGTGAGACCTTAAGTCTAGTGACCGATTTTGTCAAACTTGGTTTGAAGTCAGTTTGGATAATTTGGGTAATTTACACCATGAAAAGCTATACTAGATCCGGTGTAACTTATGAACTCTAACCAATACACCAAAATAGATGCACCATACCATCCATAAAACTTCATATTACATTGTTACTCCTTCGTCATCACACAATAGATGGTCATCAAACAAGCAGCCACTATATGGTAATGTAT